>NW_027139875.1:75000-83196 GCF_035084215.1 Heptranchias perlo | reverse complement strand
TCGCACGAGAGAGAGGCGCACGAGAAGAGAGAGGCGCACGAGAGAGAGAGGCGCACGAGAGAGAGGCGCACGAGAGAGAGGCGCACGAGAGAGAGGCGCACGAGAGAGAGAGGCGCACGAGAAGAGAGAGGCGCACGAGAGAGAGAGAGGCGCACGAGAGAGAGAGAGAGGCGCACGAGAAGTGCGAGAGAGAGAGGCGCGCGAGAGAGCGAGAGAGGCGCGCGAGAGAGCGAGAGAGGCGCGCGAGAGAGAGAGGCGCACGAGAGAGAGAGGCGCACGAGAGAGAGAGGCGCACGAGAGAGAGAGAGGCGCACGATAGAGAGAGGCGCACGAGAGAGAGAGAGGCGCACGAGAGAGAGAGAAGCGCACGAGAGAGAGAGAGGCGCACGAGAGCGCGAGAGGCGCACGAGAGAGCGAGAGAGGCGCACGAGAGAGAGAGGCGCACGAGAGAGAGAGGCGCACGAGAGAGAGGCGCACGAGAGAGAGGCGCACGAGAGAGAGAGGCGCACGAGAGAGAGGCGCACGAGAAGAGAGAGAGGCGCACTAGAGAGGCGCGCACGAGAGAGAGAGGCGCACGAGAGAGAGAGAGGCGCACGAGAGAGAGAGAGGCGCACGAGAGAGAGAGAGGCGCACGAGAGAGAGGCGCACGAGAGAGAGGCGCACGAGATGAGAGCGAGGCGCACGAGAGAGAGAGAGAGGCGCACGAGAGAGAGAGAGGCGCACGAGAGAGCGAGAGAGAGAGGCGCACGAGAGAGCGAGAGAGAGAGGCGCACGAGAGAGCGAGAAGAGAGAGGCGCACGAGAGAGCGAGAGAGAGAGGCGCACGAGAGAGCGAGAGAGAGGCGCACGAGAGAGGCGCACGAGAGAGAAGAGAGGCGCACGAGAGAAAGAGAGGCGCACGAGAGAAAGAGAGGCGCACGAGAGAGAGAGAGGCGCACGAGAGAGAGAGAGGCGCACGAGAGAGAGAGAGGCGCACGAGAGAGAGAGAGGCGCACGAGAGAGAGGCGCACGAGAGAGAGGCGCACGAGAGAGAGGCGCACGAGAGAGAGAGAGGCGCACGAGAGAGAGAGGCGCACGAGAGAGAGAGAGAGAGGCGCACGAGAGAGAGAGAGAGAGAGGCGCACGAGAGAGAGAGAGGCGCACGAGAAGAGAGAGGCGCACGAGATGAGAGAGAGAGAGAGGCGCACGAGAGAGAGAGAGAGCCGCACGAGAGAGAGAGAGAGAGGCGCACGAGAAGAGAGAGGCGCACGAGCGACAAGCACGAGAGAGATGCACGAGAGAGACGCACGAGAGAGAGGGGCACGAGAGGGAGAGGCGCACGAGAGGGAGAGGCGCACGAGAGGGAGAGGCGCACGAGAGGGAGAGGCGCACCAGAGAGAGAGAGAGGGAGAGAGAGGCGCACGAGAGAGAGAGAGAGAGAGGGGCGCACGAGAGAGAGAGAGGGGCGCACGAGAGAGAGGCGCACGAGAAGAGAGAGCGGCGCACGAGAGGAGAGAGAGACGCACGAGAGAGACGCACAAGAGAGAGGGGCAGGAGAGGGAGAGGCGCACGAGAGAGAGAGGCGCACGAGATGAGAGAGGCGCACGAGAGAGAGAGAGAGGCGCACGAGAGAGAGGCGCACGAGAGAGAGAGGCGCACGAGAGAGACGCACAGGAGAGAGGGGCAGGAGAGGGAGAGGCGCACGAGAGGGAGAGGCGCACGAGAGGGAGAGGCGCACGAGAGGGAGAGAGAGAGAGAGGCGCACGAGAGGAGAGGGGCGCACGAGAGGGAGAGAGAGAGAGAGGCGCACGAGAAGAGAGGGGCGCACGAGAGAGAGATATGGGCGCACGAGAGAGAGAGAGAGAGGCGCACGAGAGAGAGGCGCACGAGAGAGAGAGGCGCACGATAGAAAGAGATGCGCACTAGAGAGAGAGAGGCGCACGAGAGAGAGAGAGAGAGGGCGCACGAGAGAGAGAGAGAGAGGCGCACGAGAGAGAGGCGCACGAGAGAGAGGCGCACGAGAGAGAGGCGCACGAGAGAGAGGCGCACGAGAGAGAGGCGCACGAGAGAGAGAGAGGCGCACGAGAGAGAGAGAGGCGCACGGGAGCGCGAGAGAGGAGAGAGGCGCACGAGAGAGAGAGAGAGGCGCACGAGAGAGAGAGAGCCGCACGAGAGAGAGAGAGAGAGAGGCGCACGAGCGAGAAGCACGAGAGAGACGCACGAGTGAGACGCACGAGAGAGACGCACGAGAGAGAAGGGCACGAGAGGGAGAGGCGCACGAGAGGGAGAGGCGCACGAGAGGGGAGAGGCGCACGAGATGAGAGAGAGAGAGAGAGAGGGGCGCACGAGAGAGAGAGAGAGGGGCGCACGAGAGAGAGAGAGGCGCACGAGAGAGAGAGAGGCGCACGAGAGAGAGGCGCACGAGAGAGAGAGAGGCGAACGAGAGAGAGAGAGGCGCACGAGAGAGAGAGGCGCACGAGAGAGAGAGAGAGGCGCACGAGAGAGAGGCGCACGAGAAGAGAGAGGCGCACGAGAGAGACGCACAAGAGAGAGGGGCAGGAGAGGGAGAGGCGCACGAGAGGGAGAGGCGCACGAGAGGGAGAGAGAGAGAGGCGCACGAGAGAGAGGGGCGCACGAGAGGGAGAGAGAGAGAGAGGCGCACGAGATGAGAGGGGCGCACGAGAGAGAGATATGGGCGCACGAGAGAGAGATATGGGCGCACGAGAGAGAGATATGGGCGCACGAGAGAGAGATATGGGCGCACGAGATAGAGAGAGATATGGGCGCACGAGAGAGAGATATGGGCGCACGAGAGAGAGATATGGGCGCACGAGAGAGAGAGAGAGGCGCACGAGAGAGGAGAGAGGCGCACGAGAGAGAGAGGCGCACGATAGAAAGAGAGGCGCACGATAGAAAGAGAGAGGCGCACGAGAGAGAGAGAGAGGCGCACGAGAGAGAGAGAGAGAGGCGCACGAGAGAGAGAGAGAGGCGCACGAGGGAGAGAGAGAGGCGCACGAGGAGAGAGAGAGGCGCACGAGAGAGAGAGAGAGAGAGGCGCACGAGAGAGAGAGAGAGAGGCACACGAGAGAGAGAGAGAGAGGCGCATGAGAGAGAGAGGCGCACGAGAGAGAGAGAGAGAGGCGCACGAGGAGAGAGAGAGAGAGAGAGGCGCACGAGAGAGAGAGAGGCGCACGAGAGAGAGAGAGGTGCACGAGAGAGAGAGAGGCGCACGAGAGAGAGAGAGGCGCACGAGAGAGAGAGGTGCACGAGAGAGAGAGAGGTGCACGAGAGAGAGAGAGGCGCACGAGGAGAGAGAGAGGCGCACGAGAGAGAGAGGCGCACGAGAGAGAGAGGCGCACGAGAGAGAGAGAGAGAGAGAGAGAGAGAGAGAGAGAGAGAGAGAGAGCGAGGCGCACGAGAGAGAGAGAGAGAGAGGCGCACGAGAGAGAGAGAGAGAGAGGCGCACGAGAGAGAGAGAGAGAGGCGCACGAGAGAGAGAGAGAGAGGCGCACGAGAGAGAGGCGCACGAGAGAGAGAGAGAGAGAGGCGCACGAGAGAGAGAGAGGCACGAGAGAGAGAGAGAGAGAGAGAGAGAGGCGCACGAGAGAGAGAGGCGCACGAGAGAGAGAGCGAGGCGCACGAGAGAGGGGCGCACGAGAGAGAGAGAGAGAGAGAGAGAGAGGCGCACGAGAGAGAGAGAGAGAGAGAGAGATAGGCGCACGAAAGAGAGAGGCGCACGAGAGAAAGAGGCGCACGAGAGAGAGGCGCACGAGAGAGAGGCGCACGAGAGAGAGGCGCACGAGAGAGAGAGAGGGAGAGAGAGGTGCACGAGAGAGAGAGAGAGAGAGGGGCGCACGAGAGAGAGAGAGAGGGGCGCACGAGAGAGAGAGAGAGAGGGGCGCACGAGAGAGAGGCGCACGAGAGAGAGAGCGGCGCACGAGAGAGAGAGAGACGCACGAGAGAGAGGCGCACGAGAGAGAGAGGCGAACGAGAGAGAGGCGAACGAGAGAGAGAGAGAGGCGCACGAGAGAGAGAGGCGCACGAGAGGGAGAGGCGCACGAGAGAGAGAGAGAAGCGCACGAGAGAGAGGCGCACGAGAGAGAGAGGCGCACGAGAGAGACGCACAAGAGAGAGGGGCAGGAGAGGGAGAGGCGCACGAGAGGGAGAGGCGCACGAGAGGGAGAGGCGCACGAGAGGGAGAGGCGCACGAGAGGGAGAGGCGCACGAGAGGGAGAGAGAGAGAGAGGCGCACGAGAGAGAGGGGCGCACGAGAGAGAGGGGCGCACGAGAGAGAGATATGGGCGCACGAGAGAGAGAGAGAGGCGCACGAGAGAGAGGCGCACGAGAGAGAGAGGCGCACGATAGAAAGAGAGGCGCACTAGAGAGAGAGAGAGGCGCACGAGAGAGAGAGAGAGGCGCACGAGAGAGAGGCGCACGAGAGAGAGGCGCACGAGAGAGAGGCGCACGAGAGAGAGGCGCACGAGAGAGAGGCGCACGAGAGAGAGAGAGGCGCACGGGAGCGCGAGAGAGAGAGGCGCACGAGAGAGAGAGAGAGGCGCACGAGAGAGAGAGGCGCACGAGAGAGAAAGGCGCACGAGCGAGAAGCACGAGAGACGCACGAGTGAGACGCACGAGAGAGACGCACGAGAGAGACGCACGAGAGAGAAGGGCACGAGAGGGAGAGGCGCACGAGAGGGAGAGGCGCACGAGAGGGAGAGGCGCACGAGAGAGAGAGAGAGAGAGCGCACGAGAGAGAGAGAGGCGCACGAGAGAGAGGCGCACGAGAGAGAGAGAGGCGCACGAGAGAGGCGCACGAGAGAGAGGCGAACGAGAGAGAGAGAGGCGCACGAGAGAGAGAGAGGCGCACGAGAGAGAGAGGCGCACGAGAGAGAGAGAGAGGCGCACGAGAGAGAGAGCGCACGAGAGAGAGAGCGCACGAGAGAGACGCACAAGAGAGAGGGGCAGGAGAGGGAGAGGGCGCACGAGAGGGAGAGGCGCACGAGAGGGAGAGAGAGAGAGAGGCGCACGAGAGAGAGGGGCGCACGAGAGGGAGAGAGAGAGAGGCGCACGAGAGAGAGGGGCGCACGAGAGAGATATGGGCGCACGAGAGAGAGATATGGGCGCACGAGAGAGAGAGAGAGCGCACGAGAGAGAGGCGCACGAGAGAGAGAGGCGCACGATAGAAAGAGAGGCGCACGATAGAAAGAGAGAGGCGCACGAGAGAGAGAGAGAGGCGCACGAGAGAGAGAGAGAGGCGCACGAGAGAGAGAGAGAGGCGCACGAGAGAGGAGAGAGAGAGAGAGGCACACGAGAGAGAGAGAGAGAGAGGCGCATGAGAGAGAGAGGCGCACGAGAGAGAGAGGCGCACGAGGGAGAGAGAGAGAGAGAGGCGCACGAGAGAGAGAGGCGCACGAGAGAGAGAGAGGCGCACGAGAGAGAGAGAGAGAGAGGCGCACGAGAGAGAGAGAGAGAGAGGCGCACGAGAGAGAGAGAGAGAGGCGCACGAGAGAGAGGCGCACGAGAGAGAGAGAGAGAGAGAGGGCGCACGAGAGAGAGAGGCGCACGAGAGAGAGAGGCGCACGAGAGAGAGAGCGAGGCGCACGAGAGAGAGGGGCGCACGAGAGAGAGAGAGGCGCACGAGAGAGAGAGAGAGAGAGAGAGAGAGAGAGAGGCGCACGAGAGAGAGAGAGAGAGATAGGCGCACGAAAGAGAGAGGCGCACGAGAGAAAGAGGCGCACGAGAGAGAGGCGCACGAGAGAGAGGCGCACGAGAGAGAGAGAGAGAGGCGCACGAGAGAGAGAGAGGCGCACGAGAGAGAGGCGCACGAGAGAGAGAGGCGCACGAGAGGCGCACGAGAGAGAGAGAGGCGCAAGAGAGAGGCGCACGAGACAGACAGACACACACGAGAACGAGACAGACACACACGAGAACGAGACAGACACACACACACACACGAGAACGAGACACACACACGCGAGAGAAATACACACGAGAACGACACACACACGCACACGAGAACGACACACACACACACACGAGAACGACACACACACACACACACGAGAACGAGACAGACACACACACACGAGAACGAGACAAACACACACACACACACACGAGAACGAGACACACGAGAACGAGACAAACACACACACACGAGAACGAGACACACACACGAGAACGAGACAAACACACACACACGAGAACGAGACACACACACACACACGAGAACGAGACACACACGAGAACGAGACACACACACACACACACGAGAACGACACACGAGAACGAGACACACACACACACACGAGAACGAGACACACACACACGAGAACGAGACACACGAGAACGAGACACACACACACACGAGAACGAGACACACACACACACAGAGAACGAGACACACACACACAGAGAACGAGACAGACACACACGAGAACGAGACACACACACACACGAGAACAAGACACACGAGAACGAGACACACACACACACACGAGAACGAGACACACACACACACAGAGAACGAGACACACACACACACAGAGAACGAGACACACACACACACACACAGAACGAGACACACACACGAGACAGACACACACAGAGAACGAGACACACACACACACACACACACACACACACGAGATAGTCAGACACAGAGAACGAGACACACACACACACACACGAGAACGAGACAGACACACACACGAGAACGAGACAGACACACACACGAGAACGAGACAGACACACACACACGAGAACGAGACACACACACACACGAGAACGAGACACACACACACGAGACAGACAGACACAGAGAACGAGACACACACACACACACACACGAGAACGAGACACACACACGAGAACGAGACACACACACACACACACACACGAGAACGAGACACACACACGAGAACGAGACACACACACGAGAACGAGACACACACACACACACACACACACACACACGAGAACGAGACACACACACGAGAACGAGACACACACACGAGAACGAGACAGACACACGAGAACGAGACAGACACACACACACACACACACACACACACACAGAGAACGAGACAGACACCCACACACACAGAGAACAAGACAGACACACACACACACACACACACACGAGAACGAGACACACACACGAGAACGAGACACACACACACACACACACACACACACACACACGAGAACGAGACACACACACACGAGAACGAGACACACACACACACGAGAACGAGACACACACACGAGAACGAGACACACACACGAGAACGAGACACACACACACACACACACACACACAGAGAACGAGACAGACACACACGAGAACGAGACACACACACACACACACACACACACACACGAGAACGAGACACACACACACACGAGAACGAGACACACACGAGAACGAGACACACACACACACACAGAGAACGAGACAGACACACACAAGAACGAGACACACACGAGAACGAGACAGACACACACACACACACACACACACACACACACACAGAGAACGAGACACACACACACACACACACACACAGAGAACGAGACAGACACACACACACACACACACACACACACACAGAGAACGAGACACACACACACACACACACACAGAGAACGAGACACACACACACACAGAGAACGAGACAGACACACACACACACAAGAACGAGACAGACACACACACACACGAGAACGAGACACACACACACACACACACACACACACGAGAACGAGACACACACACACACACACACGAGAACGAGACACACACACACACACACACACACACACACGAGAACGAGACACACACATACACACACACACGAGAACGAGACACACACACACACGAGAACGAGACACACACACACACACACACACACACGAGAACGAGACACACACATACACACACACACACACACACACACACACGAGAACGAGACACACACACACACACACACACACACGAGAACGAGACACACACACACGAGAACGAGACACACGAGAACGAGACACACACACACGAGAACGAGACACACACACACGCACAGAGAACGAGACACACACACACACGAGACAGACACACACAGAGAACGAGACACACACACACACGAGACAGTCAGACACAGAGAACGAGACACACACACACACACACACACGAGAACGAGACAGACACACACACGAGAAC
>NW_027139875.1:60000-70000 GCF_035084215.1 Heptranchias perlo | reverse complement strand
ACACACACACGAGAACGAGACAGACACACACACACACACACACACGAGAACGAGACACACACACACACACACGAGAACGAGACACACACATACACACACACACACAAACACACACACACACGAGAACGAGACAGACACACACACACACGAGAACGAGACAGACACACACACACACACACGAGAACGAGACAGACACACACACACACACGAGAACGAGACACACACATACACACACACACGAGAACGAGACAGACACACACACACACACACACACACACACACACGAGAACGAGACAGACACACACACACAAGAACGAGACAGACACACACACACAAGAACGAGACAGACACACACACACACACACACACACACACACGAGAACGAGACAGACACACACACACACACACACACACGAGAACGAGACAGACACACACACACGAGAACGAGACAGACACACACACACACACACGAGAACGAGACAGACACACACACACACACACACGAGAACGAGACAGACACACACACACACACACACGAGAACGAGACAGACACACACACACACACACGAGAACGAGACAGTCACACACACACACACACGAGAACGAGACAGTCACACACACACACACACACGAGAACGAGACAGTCACACACACACACACACACGAGAACGAGACAGTCACACACACACACGAGAACGAGACAGTCACACACACACACACACACACACGAGAACGAGACAGACAGACACACACACACACGAGAACGAGACAGACATACACACACACACACACACACACGAGAACGAGACAGACACACACACGAGAATGAGACAGACACACACACACACACACACACACACACGAGAACGAGACAGACACACACACACACACGAGAACGAGACACACACACACACACACACACACGAGAACGAGACACACACACACACACACACACGAGAACGAGACAGACACACACACGAGAACGAGACAGACACACACACACACACACACGAGAACGAGACAGACACACACACGAGAACGAGACGCACACACGAGAACGAGACGCACACACACACGAGAACGAGACAGACAGACACACACACACACACACACACACACACACACACGAGAACGAGACAGACACACACACACACACACACACACACACGAGAACGAGACAGACACACACACACGAGAACGAGACGCACACACGAGAACGAGACGCACACACACACGAGAACGAGACGCACACACACACGAGAACGAGACGCACACACGAGAACGAGACGCACACACACACACACGAGAACGAGACGCACACACACACGAGAACGAGACGCACACACACACGAGAACGAGACGCACACACACACGAGAACGAGACGCACACAAACACGAGAACGAGACACACACACGAGAACGAGACACACACACGCGCGAGAACGAGACACACACACGAGAACGAGACACACACACACGAGAACGAGACACACACACGAGAACGAGACACACACACGAGAACGAGACACACACACACACACACACACACACACGAGAATGAGACACTCGCACACACACGAGAACGACACACACACACACACGAACGAGACACACACACACACAAACACACACACAAAAACGACACACACACACACACACACACACACACGAGAACGACACACACATGAAAGAGACACACACGCGAGACACACACACGAACACACACACACGAGAACGAGACACACGCACACACGAGAACGAGACACACGCACACACACACACGAACGAGACACACACGAGAACGAGACACGCACACACACACACGAGACACACGCACACACACACACACACACACGAGACACACACACACGAGAACGAGACACACACGAGAACGAGACACACAAGCACACGAGAATGAGACACACGCACACACACGAGACACACGCACGCACACGAGAACGAGACACACGCACGCACACGAGAACGAGACATACACGAGAACGTGACAGACACACACACGAGAACGACACGCGCGCGAACGAGACACACACACACAAACACGAGAACGAGACACACACACACAGACACACACGAGAACGAGACGCAGGCACACACGAGAACGAGACACACACGCACACACACATACGAGAACGAGACACACACACACACACACGAGAACGAGACAGACACACACACACACACACACACGAGAACGAGACAGACACACACACACACACGAGAACGAGACGCACACACGAGAACGAGACGCACACACACACACGAGAACGAGACGCACACACACACGAGAACGAGACGCACACACGAGAACGAGACACACACACGAGAACGAGACGCACACACGAGAACGAGAACGAGACGCACACACGAGAACGAGAACGAGACGCACACACACACGAGAACGAGACACACACACACACGAGAACGAGACGCACACAAACACGAGAACGAGACACACACACGAGAACGAGACACACACACGCGCGAGAACGAGACACACACACGAGAACGAGACACACACACGAGAACGAGAGACACACACGAGAACGAGAGACACACACACGAGAACGAGAGACACACACACGAGAACGAGAGACACACACACGAGAACGAGACACTCGCACACACACACACACGAGAACGAGACACTCGCACACACACGAGAACGACACACACACACACACACGAGAACGACACACACACACACACAAGAACGAGACACACACACACACACAAACACACACAAAAACGACACACACACACACACACACACACACACACACACGAGAACGACACACACATGAAAGAGACACACACGCGAGACACACACACGAACACACACACACACACACACGAGAACGAGACACACGCACACACGAGAACGAGACACACGCACACACACACACGAACGAGACACACACGAGAACGAGACACGCACACACACACACACGAGACACACGCACACACACACACACACGAGACACACGCACACACACACGAGACACACACGAGAACGAGACACACAAGCACACGAGAATGAGACACACGCACACACACGGGACACACGCACGCACACGAGAACGAGACACACGCACGCACACGAGAACGAGACACACACGAGAACGTGACAGACACACACACGAGAACGACACGCGCGCGAACGATACACACACACAGAGAACGAGACACACACACACAAACACGAGAACGAGACACACACACAGACACACACGAGAACGAGACGCACGCACACACGAGAACGAGACACACACGCACACACACATACGAGAACGAGACACACACACACACACATACGAGAACGAGACACACACACACACACACACACACACACACACACACACGAGAACGAGACACACACACACACACGAGAACGAGACACACACACACACACGAGAACGAGACACACACACACACGAGAACGACACACACACACACGAGAACGACACACACACACACGAGAACGAGACACACACACACGAGAACGAGACACACACACACGAGAACGAGACGCACACACGAGAACGAGAACGAGACGCACACACGAGAACGAGAACGAGACGCACACACGAGAACGAGAACGAGACGCACACACGAGAACGAGAACGAGACGCACACACACACGAGAACGAGACACACACACACACGAGAACGAGACGCACACAAACACGAGAACGAGACACACACACGAGAACGAGACACACACACGCGCGAGAACGAGACACACACACGAGAACGAGACACACACACGAGAACGAGAGACACACACACGAGAACGAGAGACACACACACGAGAACGAGACACTCGCACACACACACACACACACGAGAACGAGACACTCGCACACACACGAGAACGACACACACACACACACACGAGAACGACACACACACACACACAAGAACGAGACACACACACACACACACAAACACACACACAAAAACGACACACACACACACACACACGAGAACGACACACACATGAAAGAGACACACACGCGAGACACACACACGAACACACACACACACACACGAGAACGAGACACACGCACACACGAGAACGAGACACACGCACACACACACACGAACGAGACACACACGAGAACGAGACACGCACACACACACACACGAGACACACGCACACACACACACACACGAGACACACGCACACACACACGAGACACACACGAGAACGAGACACACAAGCACACGAGAATGAGACACACGCACACACACGAGACACACGCACGCACACGAGAACGAGACACACGCACGCACACGAGAACGAGACACACACGAGAACGTGACAGACACACACACGAGAACGACACGCGCGCGAACGATACACACACACAGAGAACGAGACACACACACACAAACACGAGAACGAGACACACACACAGACACACACGAGAACGAGACGCACGCACACACGAGAACGAGACACACACGCACACACACATACGAGAACGAGACACACACACACACACACACGAGAACGAGACACACACACACACACACACACACACACACACGAGAACGAGACACACACACGAGAACGAGACACACACACACACACGAGAACGAGACACACACACACACGAGAACGACACACACACACACACACACACACACGAGAACGACACACACACACACGAGAACGAGACACACACACACACGAGAACGAGACACACACACACGAGAACGAGACACACACACACACACACACACACGAGACACACACACACGAGAACGAGACACACACGAGAACGAGACACACACACACACGAGACACACACACACGAGACACACACACACGAGAACGAGACACACACACACACGAGAACGAGACACACACACACACACACGCACGAGACACACACACGAGAACGATACACACACACAGAGAACGAGACACACACACACACAAACACGAGAACGAGACACGCGAGACACACACACGACACACACACACGAGACACACACGCACGAGACACACACGCACGAGACACACACACGAGAACGATACACACACACAGACACACACGAGACTGAGACACATACGAGAGCGAGACGCACGCACACACACGAGAACGAGACACACACACACACACGAGAACGAGACACACACACACGAGAACGAGACACACACACACGAGAACGAGACACACACACACACACACACGAGAACGAGACACACACGAGAACGAGACACACACGAGAACGAGACACACACACACACGAGAACGAGACACACACACACACACACACACACGAGAACGAGACACACGCACACACGAGACACACGCACACACGAGACACACGCACACACGAGACACACGCACACACGAGACACACACACACACACACGAGACACACACGAGACACACACACACACACACGACACACACACGAGACACACACACACACGAGACACACACACACACGAGACACACACACACACACACACACACACACACACACACGAGACACACACACACACACACACGAGACACACACACGAGACACACACACACACACGAGACACACACACACACACACGAGACACACACACACACACACGAGACACACACACACACACGAGACACACACACACACACGAGACACACACACACACACGAGACACACACACACACACGAGACACACACACACACACACGAGACACACACACACACACACGAGACACACACACACACGAGACACACACACACACACACGAGACACACACACACGAGACACACACACACACACACACGAGACACACACACACGAGACACACACACACGAGACACACACACACACACGAGACACACACACACACACACACACACACGAGACACACATACACACACACACACACACACACGAGACACACACACACACACACACACACACACACACGACACACACACACGAGACACACACACACGAGAACGAGACACACACACACGAGAACGAGACACACACACACGAGAACGAGACACACACACACACACTCGGGAACGACACACACACACTCGGGAACGACACACACACACTCGGGAACGAGACACACACACACACTCGGGAACGACACACACACACACACTCGAGAACGAGCCACACACACACACTCGGGAACGAGCCACACACACACACACACACTCGGTAACGAGCCACACACACACTCGAGAACAAGACACACACACACACACACACACACACTCGGGAACGAGACACACACACACACTCGGGAACGAGACACACACACACACTCGGGAACGAGACACACACACACACTCGAGAACGAGACACACACACACAATCGGGAACGAGCCACACACACACCCGGGAACGAGCCACACACACACTCGAGAACGAGCCACACACACACTCGAGAACGAGACACACACACACTCGAGAACGAGACACACACACACACTCGGGAACGAGACACACACACACACTCGGGAACGAGACACACACACACACACGGGAACGAGACACACACACACACACACACACTCGGGAACGAGACACACACACACACTCGGGAACGAGACACACACACACACACTCGGGAACGAGCCACACACACACACTCGAGAACGAGCCACACACACACACTCGGGAACGAGCCACACACACACTCGGGAACGAGCCACACACACACTCGGGAACGACACGCGCGCGAACGATACACACACACAGAGAACGAGACACACACACACAAACACGAGAACGAGACACACACACAGACACACACGAGAACGAGACGCACGCACACACGAGAACGAGACACACACGCACACACACATACGAGAACGAGACACACACACACACACATACGAGAACGAGACACACACACACACACACACACACACACACACACACACGAGAACGAGACACACACACACACACGAGAACGAGACACACACACACACACGAGAACGAGACACACACACACACGAGAACGACACACACACACACGAGAACGACACACACACACACGAGAACGAGACACACACACACGAGAACGAGACGCACACACACGAGAACGAGACGCACACACGAGAACGAGAACGAGACGCACACACGAGAACGAGAACGAGACGCACACACGAGAACGAGAACGAGACGCACACACGAGAACGAGAACGAGACGCACACACACACGAGAACGAGACACACACACACACGAGAACGAGACGCACACAAACACGAGAACGAGACACACACACGAGAACGAGACACACACACGCGCGAGAACGAGACACACACACGAGAACGAGACACACACACGAGAACGAGAGACACACACACGAGAACGAGACACTCGCACACACACACACACACACACACGAGAACGAGACACTCGCACACACACGAGAACGACACACACACACACACACGAGAACGACACACACACACACACAAGAACGAGACACACACACACACACACAAACACACACACAAAAACGACACACACACACACACACACGAGAACGACACACACATGAAAGAGACACACACGCGAGACACACACACGAACACACACACACACACACGAGAACGAGACACACGCACACACGAGAACGAGACACACGCACACACACACACGAACGAGACACACACGAGAACGAGACACGCACACACACACACACGAGACACACGCACACACACACACACACGAGACACACGCACACACACACGAGACACACACGAGAACGAGACACACAAGCACACGAGAATGAGACACACGCACACACACGAGACACACGCACGCACACGAGAACGAGACACACGCACGCACACGAGAACGAGACACACACGAGAACGTGACAGACACACACACGAGAACGACACGCGCGCGAACGATACACACACACAGAGAACGAGACACACACACACAAACACGAGAACGAGACACACACACAGACACACACGAGAACGAGACGCACGCACACACGAGAACGAGACACACACGCACACACACATACGAGAACGAGACACACACACACACACACACGAGAACGAGACACACACACACACACACACACACACACACACGAGAACGAGACACACACACGAGAACGAGACACACACACACACACGAGAACGAGACACACACACACACGAGAACGACACACACACACACACACACACACACGAGAACGACACACACACACACGAGAACGAGACACACACACACACGAGAACGAGACACACACACACGAGAACGAGACACACACACACACACACACACACGAGACACACACACACGAGAACGAGACACACACGAGAACGAGACACACACACACACGAGACACACACACACGAGACACACACACACGAGAACGAGACACACACACACACGAGAACGAGACACACACACACACACACGCACGAGACACACACACGAGAACGATACACACACACAGAGAACGAGACACACACACACACAAACACGAGAACGAGACACGCGAGACACACACACGACACACACACACGAGACACACACGCACGAGACACACACGCACGAGACACACACACGAGAACGATACACACACACAGACACACACGAGACTGAGACACATACGAGAGCGAGACGCACGCACACACACGAGAACGAGACACACACACACACACGAGAACGAGACACACACACACGAGAACGAGACACACACACACGAGAACGAGACACACACACACACACACACGAGAACGAGACACACACGAGAACGAGACACACACGAGAACGAGACACACACACACACGAGAACGAGACACACACACACACACACACACACGAGAACGAGACACACGCACACACGAGACACACGCACACACGAGACACACGCACACACGAGACACACGCACACACGAGACACACACACACACACACGAGACACACACGAGACACACACACACACACACGACACACACACGAGACACACACACACACGAGACACACACACACACGAGACACACACACACACACACACACACACACACACACACACGAGACACACACACACACACACACGAGACACACACACGAGACACACACACACACACGAGACACACACACACACACACGAGACACACACACACACACACGAGACACACACACACACACGAGACACACACACACACACGAGACACACACACACACACACGAGACACACACACACACACGAGACACACACACACACACACGAGACACACACACACACACACGAGACACACACACACACACACGAGACACACACACACGAGACACACACACACACACACGAGACACACACACACGAGACACACACACACGAGACACACACACACACACGAGACACACACACACACACACACACACACGAGACACACATACACACACACACACACACACACGAGACACACACACACACACACACACACACACACACGACACACACACACGAGACACACACACACGAGAACGAGACACACACACACGAGAACGAGACACACACACACGAGAACGAGACACACACACACACACTCGGGAACGACACACACACACTCGGGAACGACACACACACACTCGGGAACGAGACACACACACACACTCGGGAACGACACACACACACACACTCGAGAACGAGCCACACACACACACTCGGGAACGAGCCACACACACACACACACACTCGGTAACGAGCCACACACACACTCGAGAACAAGACACACACACACACACACACACACACTCGGGAACGAGACACACACACACACTCGGGAACGAGACACACACACACACTCGGGAACGAGACACACACACACACTCGAGAACGAGACACACACACACAATCGGGAACGAGCCACACACACACCCGGGAACGAGCCACACACACACTCGAGAACGAGCCACACACACACTCGAGAACGAGACACACACACACTCGAGAACGAGACACACACACACAC
>NW_027139875.1:0-50000 GCF_035084215.1 Heptranchias perlo | reverse complement strand
GACACACACACACACACGAGAGACACACACACACACACGAGAGACACACACACACACACACGAGAGACACACACACACACACACGAGAGACACACGCACACACACACACGAGAGACACACGCACACACACACACGAGAGACACACACACGCACACACACACACGCACACACACACACGCACACACACACACGCACACACACACACGCACACACACACACGCACACACACACACGCACACACACACACGCACACACACACACGCACACACACACACGACACACACACACACGCACACACACGACACACACACGACACACACACACACACACACACACACACACGACACACACACACACACACACACACACACACACACGAGACACACACACACACACGAGACACACACACACACACACGAGACACACACACACACACGAGACACACACACACACACGAGACACACACACACACGAGACACACACACACACGAGACACACACACACACACGAGACACACACACACGAGACACACACACACGAGACACACACACACGAGACACACACACACACACGACACACACACACACACGAGACACACACACACGACACACACACACACACACGAGACACACACACACGAGACACACACACACGAGAGACACACACACGAGAGACACACACACACGAGAGACACACACACACGAGAGACACACACACACACACACACGAGAGACACACACACACACACACACACACGAGAGACACACACACACACACACACACGAGACACACACACACACACACACACACGAGAGACACACACACACACACACGAGAGACACACACACACACACACGAGAGACACACACACACACACACACACACACACACACGAGAGACACACACACACACACACACACACGAGAGACACACACACACACACACACGAGAGACACACACACACACACACACGAGAGACACACACACACACACACGAGAGACACACACACACACACGAGAGACACACACACACACACACACACGAGAGGCACACACACACACACACACACACACACACACACACGAGAGACACACACACACACACACACACACACACGAGAGACACACACACACACACGAGACACACACACACACACACACACACACGAGAGACACACACACACACACACACACGAGAGGCACACACACACACACACGAGAGATACACACACACACACGAGAGACACACACACACACACACGAGACACACACACACACACACGAGAGACACACACACACACACACACACACACACACACGAGACACACACACACACACACACACGAGAGACACACACACACACACACACACACGAGAGACACACACACACACACACACACGAGACACACACACACACACACACACGAGAGACACACACACACACACACACACGAGAGACACACACACACACACACGAGAGACACACACACACACACACACACGAGAGACACACACACACACACACACACACGAGAGACACACACACACACACACACGAGAGACACACACACACACACACACGAGAGACACACACACACACACGAGAGACACACACACACACACGAGAGACACACACACACACACGAGAGACACACACACACACACACACACACACGAGAGGCACACACACACACACACACACACACACACACACGAGAGACACACACACACACACACACACACGAGAGACACACACACACACACGAGAGACACACACACACACACACACACACACGAGAGACACACACACACACACACACACACGAGAGGCACACACACACACACACGAGAGATACACACACACACACGAGAGACACACACACACACACACGAGACACACACACACACACACGAGAGACACACACACACACACACACAGAGACACACACACACGAGACACACACACACACACACGAGAGGCACACACACACACACACACACACACACACACACACGAGAGACACACACACACACACACACACACACACACGAGAGACACACACACACGAGAGACACACAGACACACACACACGAGAGACACACACACACACACACGAGAGACACACACACACACACACGAGAGACACACACACACACACACGAGAGACACACACACACACACACGAGAGACACACACACACACACACGAGAGACACACACACACACACACGAGAGACACACACACACACACACACGAGAGACACACACACACACGAGAGACACACACACACACGAGAGACACACACACACACGAGAGACACACACACACACGAGACACACACACACACACACACACACACGAGAGACACACACACACACACGAGAGACACACACACACACACGAGAGACACACACACACACACACACACGAGACACACACACACACACACACGAGACACACACACACACACACACGAGACACACACACACACACGAGACACACACACACACACACACACACACACGAGACACACACACACACGAGACACACACACACACGAGACACACACACACACGAGACACACACACACACACACACACACACACACGAGACACACACACACACACACACACACACACACACACACGAGAGACACACACACACACACACACACGAGAGACACACACACACACACACACACACGAGAGACACACACACACACACACGAGAGACACACACACACACACACACACACACGAGAGACACACACACACACGAGAGACACACACACACACACACGAGACACACACACACACACACACACACGAGACACACACACACACACACACACACACACACACACGAGACACACACACACACACACACGAGACACACACACACACACACACGAGAGACACACACACACACACACACACACACACACACGAGAGACAAACACACACACACACACACGAGAGACAAACACACACACACACGAGAGACACACACACACACACACACGAGAGACACACACACACACACACGAGAGACACACACACACACACACACGAGAGACACACACACACACACACACACACGAGAGACACACACACACACACACACACACACGAGAGACACACACACACACACACGAGAGACACACACACACACACGAGAGACACACACACACACACGAGAGACACACACACACACGAGAGACACACACACACACGAGAGACACACACACACGAGAGACACACACACACACACACACGAGAGACACACACACACACACACGAGACACACACACACACACACGAGACACACACACACACACACACGAGACACACACACACACACGAGACACACACACACACACGAGACACACACACACACACGAGACACACACACACACACGAGACACACACACGCACACACGAGACACACGCACACGAGAGACACGCACACGAGAGACACGCACACGAGAGACACGCACACGAGAGACACGCACACGAGAGACACGCACACGAGAGACACGCACACGAGAGACACGCACACACGCAGAGACACACACACGAGAGACACACACACACGCACACACACACACACTCACACACGAGAGACACACACACACACACACTCACACACGAGAGACACACACACACACACACACACACACACACACACACGAGAGACACACACACACACACACGAGAGACACACACACACGCACACACACACACACTCACACACGGGAGACACACACACACACACACTCACACACGAGAGACACACACACACACACACACACACACACACACGAGAGACACACACACACACACACACACACACACACACGAGAGACACACACACACACACACGAGAGACACACACACACACACACACGAGAGACACACACACACACACACGAGAGACACACACACACACACGAGAGACACACACACACACACGAGAGACACACACACACACACACACACGAGAGACACACACACACACACACACACGAGAGACACACACACACACACACACACGAGAGACACACACACACACACACACACGAGAGACACACACACACACACACACACGAGAGACACACACACACACGAGAGACACACACACACACGAGACACACACACACACACGAGACACACACACACACACGAGACACACACACACACACACGAGAGACACACACACACACACGAGAGACACACACACACACACACACACACACACGAGACACACACACACACACACACGAGACACACACACACACACACACGAGACACACACACACACACACGAGACACACACACACACGAGACACACACACACACGAGACACACACACACACGAGACACACACACACACGAGACACACACGAGACACACACACACACACACGAGACACACACACACACACACGAGACACACACACACACACACACGAGACACACACACACACACGAGACACACACACACACACACACACGAGACACACACACACACACACGAGAGACACACACACACACACACACGAGAGACACACACACACACACACACGAGAGAGACACACACACACACACGAGACACACACACACACACACACACGAGACACACACACGCACACACACGAGACACACGCACACACACGAGACACACGCACACACACGAGACACACGCACACACACGAGACACACGCACACACACGAGACACACGCACACACGAGACACACGCACACGAGAGACACGCACACGAGAGACACGCACACGAGACACACGCACACGAGAGACACGCACACGAGAGACACGCACACGAGAGACACGCACACGAGAGACACGCACACGAGAGACACGCACACGAGAGACACGCACACGCACACACACACACACACACGAGAGACACACACACACACACGCACACACACACACACTCACACACGCACACACGAGAGACACACACACACACACACACACACACACACACACACGAGAGACACACACACACACACACACGCACACACGAGAGACACACACACACACACACACACACACACGAGAGACACACACACACACACACGAGAGACACACACACACACACACACACACGAGAGACACACACACACACACACGAGAGACACACACACACACACACGAGAGACACACACGCACACACACACGAGAGACACACACACACACACACACGAGAGACACACACACACACACACACGAGAGACAAACACACACACACACGAGAGACACACACACACACACACACGAGAGACACACACACACACACGAGAGACACACACACACACACACACGAGAGACACACACACACGAGAGACACACACACACACACGAGAGACACACACACACACACACGAGAGACACACACACACACACACGAGAGACACACACACACACACACGAGAGACACACACACACACGAGAGACACACACACACACACGAGAGACACACACACACACACGAGAGACACACACACACACACACACACGAGAGACACACACACACACACACGAGACACACACACACACACACACACGAGAGACACACACACACACACACGAGAGACACACACACACACACACGAGAGACACACACACACACGAGAGACACACACACACACACGAGAGACACACACACACACACGAGAGACACACACACACACACACACACGAGAGACACACACACACACACACACGAGACACACACACACACACACACACGAGAGACACACACACACACACGAGAGACACACACACACACACACACGAGAGACACACACACACACACACACACGAGAGACACACACACACACACACACGAGAGACACACACACACACACACACGAGAGACACACACACACACACACACGAGAGACACACACACACACACACACACGAGAGACACACACACACACACGAGAGACACACACACACACACGAGAGACACACACACACACACACGAGAGACACACACACACACACACACACGAGAGACACACACACACACACACACACGAGACACACACACACACACACACACGAGAGACACACACACACACACACACGAGAGACACACACACACACACACACGAGAGACACACACACACACACACGAGAGACACACACACACACACACACGAGAGACACACACACACACACGAGAGACACACACACACACACGAGAGACACACACACACACACACACGAGAGACACACACACACACACACACGAGAGACACACACACACACACGCACACACGAGAGACACACACACACACACACACACACGAGAGACACACACACACACACACACGAGAGACACACACACACACACGAGAGACACACACACACACACACACACGAGAGACACACACACACACACACGAGACACACACACACACACACACACACACACGAGAGACACACACACACACACACACACACACACACACACACGAGAGACACACACACACACACACACACACACACACACACACACGAGAGACACACACACACACACACGAGAGACACACACACACACACACGAGACAAACACACACACACACGAGAGACACACACACACACGAGAGACACACACACACACGAGAGACACACACACACACACACACGAGAGAGACACACACACACACGAGAGACACACACACACACACACGAGAGACACACACACACACACACACGAGAGACACACACACACACACACACACGAGAGACACACACACACACGAGAGACACACACACACACACACACACGAGAGACACACACACACACACGAGAGACACACACACACACACGAGAGACACACACACACACACACGAGAGACACACACACACACACACACACGAGACACACACACACACACACACACACACACGAGACACACACACACACACACACGAGAGACACACACACACACACACACGAGAGACACACACACACACACACACACACACACACACACGAGAGACACACACACACACACACACGAGAGACACACACACACACACACGAGAGACAAACACACACACACACGAGAGACACACACACACACACACGAGAGACACACACACACACGAGAGACACACACACACACACACACACGAGAGACACACACACACACACACACGAGAGACACACACACACACACACACGAGAGACACACACACACACACACACACACACACGAGAGACACACACACACACACACACACACACACACGAGAGACACACACACACACACACGAGAGACAAACACACACACACACGAGAGACAAACACACACACACACGAGAGACACACACACACACACGAGAGACACACACACACACACACACACGAGAGACACACACACACACACACACACACACACACACACAAGAGACACACACACACGAGAGACACACACACACACACACACACGAGAGACACACACACACACACACACACACACACACACGAGAGACACACACACACACACACACGAGAGACACACACACACACACACACACACACACACACACACACACACACACACACACACACGAGAGACACACACACACACGAGAGACACACACACACACACGAGAGACACACACACACACACACGAGAGACACACACACACACACACGAGAGACACACACACACACACGAGAGACACACACACACACACGAGAGACACACACACACACACGAGAGACACACACACACACACACGAGAGACACACACACACACACGAGAGACACACACACACACACGAGAGACACACACACATACACGAGAGACACACACACACGAGAGACACACACACACACACACGAGAGACACACACACACACACACACGAGAGACACACACACACACACACGAGAGACACACACACACACACGAGAGACACACACACACACACACACACGAGAGACACACACACACACACGAGAGACACACACACACACGACACACACACACACACACACACGAGAGACACACACACACACACGAGAGACACACACACACACGACACACACACACACACACACACACGAGAGACACACACACACACACACACACACACACACACACACGAGAGACACACACACACACACACACACACACACACGAGAGACACACACACACACACACGAGAGACACACACACACACGAGAGACACACACACACACGAGAGACACACACACACACACACGAGAGACACACACACACACACGAGAGACACACACACACACGAGAGACACACACACACACACACGAGAGACACACACACACACACGAGAGACACACACACACACACACACACACACACACACACACACACACAAGAGACACACACACACACACGAGAGACACACACACACACACACACACACACACGAGAGACACACACACACACACGAGAGACACACACACATACACGAGAGACACACACACACGAGAGACACACACACACACACACACACGAGAGACACACACACACACACGAGAGACACACACACACACACGAGAGACACACACACACACACGAGAGACACACACACACACACACGAGAGACACACACACACACACGAGAGACACACACACACACACACGAGAGACACACACACACACACACACGAGACACACACACACACACACACGAGAGACACACACACACACACACACGAGAGACACACACACACACACACACGAGAGACACACACACACACACACACGAGAGACACACACACACACGAGAGACACACACACACACACACGAGAGACACACACACACACGAGAGACACACACACACACACACGAGAGACACACACACACACACACGAGAGACACACACACACACACACGAGAGACACACACACACACACACACACACACACACACACACACACACGAGAGACACACACACACACACACACACACACGAGAGACACACACACACACACACGAGAGACACACACACACACACACGAGAGACACACACACACACACACACGAGAGACACACACACACACACACACGAGAGACACACACACACACACACACGAGAGACACACACACACACGAGAGACACACACACACACACACACACACGAGAGACACACACACACACGAGAGACACACACACACACACACACACACACGAGAGACACACACACACACACACACACACACACACACGAGAGACACACACACACACACACACACACACACGAGAGACACACACACACACACACGAGAGAGACACACACACACACACGAGAGAGACACACACACGAGAGAGACACACACACACACACACACACGAGAGGCACACACACACACACACACACACACACACGAGAGGCACACACACACACACGAGAGGCACACACACACACACGAGAGACACACACACACACACGAGAGACACACACACACACACGAGAGACACACACACACACACACGAGAGACACACACACACACACACACACACACACACGAGAGGCACACACACACACACGAGAGACACACACACACACACGAGAGACACACACACACACACGAGAGACACACACACACACACACGAGAGACACACACACACACACACGAGAGACACACACACACACACACACGAGAGACACACACACACACACACGAGAGACACACACACACACACACGAGAGACACACACACACACACACGAGAGACACACACACACACACACGAGACGCACACACACACACGAGAGACACACACACACACACGACACACACACACACACACACGACACACACACACACACACGAGAGACACACACACACACACACACGAGAGACACACACACACACGAGAGAGACACACACACACGAGAGACACACACACACACGAGAGACACACACACACACGAGAGACACACACACACACGAGAGACACACACACACACGAGAGACACACACACACACGAGAGACACACACGACACACACACACACACACACACACACACACGAGAGACACACACACACACACACACACACACACGAGAGACACACACACACACACACACACACACACGAGAGACACACACACACACACACACACACACACACACACACACGAGAGACACACACACACGAGAGACACACACACACGAGAGACACACACACACACACACGAGAGACACACACACACACACACACGAGAGACACACACACACACACACACACACACGAGAGACACACACACACACACACGAGAGACACACACACACACACACGAGAGACACACACACACACACACACACACACGAGAGACACACACACACACACACACACACACACGAGAGACACACACACACACACACGAGAGACACACACACACACACACGAGAGACACACACACACACACACACGAGAGACACACACACACACACACACGAGAGACACACACACACACACACACGAGAGACACACACACACACACACGAGAGACACACACACACACACACACACGAGAGACACACACACACACACACACGAGAGACACACACACACACACACACGAGAGACACACACACACACACACACGAGAGACACACACACACACACACACGAGAGACACACACACACACACACACGAGAGACACACACACACACACACGAGAGACACACACACACACACGAGAGACACACACACACACACGAGAGACACACACACACACACACACGAGAGACACACACACACACACACACACACACACACACACACACGAGAGACACACACACACACACGAGAGACACACACACACACACACACACACACACACACACGAGAGACACAAACACACACACACACGAGAGACACAAACACACACACGAGAGACACACACACACACACACGAGAGACACACACACACACACGCGAGACCACACACACACACACACACGCGAGACACACACACACACACACGCGAGACACACACACACACACACGCGAGACACACACACACACACACGCGAGACACACACACACACACACACGAGAGACACACACACACACACACACGAGAGACACACACACACACACACGAGAGACACACACACACACACACGAGAGACACACACACACACGAGAGACACACACACACACACACGAGAGACACACACACACACACGAGACACACACACACACACACACACACACACACACACACACACACGAGAGACACACACACACACACACACGAGAGACACACACACACACACACACGAGAGACACACACACACACACACACGAGAGACACACACACACACACACACACACACACACACACACACGAGAGACACACACACACACACACACACACACACACACACGAGACACACACACACACACACACACACACGAGAGACACACACACACACACACACACACGAGAGAGACACACACACACACACACACACGAGACACACACACACACACACACACACGAGAGACACACACACACACACACACACGAGAGACACACACACACACACACACGAGAGACACACACACACACACACACACACGAGAGACACACACACACACACACGAGAGACACACACACACACACACACGAGAGACACACACACACACACACGAGAGACACACACACACACACACGAGAGACACACACACACACACACGAGAGACACACACACACACACGAGAGACACACACACACACACACGAGAGACACACACACACACGAGAGACACACACACACACACACGAGAGACACACACACACACACACGAGAGACACACACACACACACACGAGAGACACACACACACACACACACACACGAGAGACACACACACACACACACACACGAGAGACACACACACACACACACGAGAGACACACACACACACACACACGAGAGACACACACACACACACACACACACACACACGAGAGACACACACACACACACACACACACACACGAGACACACACACACACACACACACACACGAGAGACACACACACACACACACGAGAGACACACACACACACACGAGAGACACACACACACACACGAGAGACACACACACACACACACGAGAGACACACACACACGAGAGACACACACACACACACACGAGAGACACACACACACACACGAGAGACACACACACACACACACACGAGAGACACACACACACACACACACGAGAGACACACACACACACACACACGAGAGACACACACACACAGCACACACGAGAGACACACACACACACACACACACGAGACACACACACACACACACACGAGAGACACACACACACACACACACACGAGAGACACACACACACACACACACACGAGAGACACACACACACACACACACACGAGAGACACACACACACACACACGAGAGACACACACACACACACACGAGAGACACACACACACACGAGAGACACACACACACACACACGAGAGACACACACACACACACACACACACGAGAGACACACACACACACACACACACACACACGAGAGACACACACACACACACACACACACACACACACACGAGAGAGACACACCACACACACACGAACACACACACACACACACGAACACACACACACACGAGAGAGACACACACACACACACACGAACACACACACACACGAGAGAGACACACACACACACACACGAGAGACACACACACACACACGAGAGACACACACACACACACGAGAGACACACACACACACGAGAGACACACACACACACACGAGAGACACACACACACACACGAGAGACACACACACACACACACACGAGAGACACACACACACACACACGCGAGACACACACACACACACACGCGAGACACACACACACGCGAGACACACACACACACACACACGAGAGACACACACACACACACACACGAGACACACACACACACACACACGAGAGACACACACACACACACACGAGAGACACACACACACACACGAGAGACACACAGCACACACACGAGAGACACACACACACACACACACGAGAGACACACACACACACACACGAGAGACACACACACACACACACGAGACACACACACACACACACACACACACACACACACACACACACACACACACACACACACACACACACACACACACGAGAGACACACACACACACACACGAGAGACACACACACACACACGAGAGACACACACACACACACGAGAGACACACACACACACACACACACACACACGAGACACACACACACACACACACACACACGAGAGACACACACACACACACACACACACGAGAGACACACACACACACACACACACACGAGAGACACACACACACACACACACACACGAGAGACACACACACACACACACACACACGAGAGACACACACACACACACACACGAGAGACACACACACACACACACACACGAGAGACACACACACACACACACACACACGAGAGACACACACACACACACACACGAGAGACACACACACACACACACACGAGAGACACACACACACACACACACGAGAGACACACACACACACACACGAGAGACACACACACACACACACGAGAGACACACACACACACACACGAGAGACACACACACACACACACACGAGAGACACACACACACACACACGAGAGACACACACACACACACACGAGAGACACACACACACACACGAGAGACACACACACACACACGAGAGACACACACACACACACGAGAGACACACACACACACACGAGAGGACACACACACACACACGAGAGACACACACACACACACGAGACACACACACACACACACGAGACACACACACACACACACGAGACACACACACACACACACGAGACACACACACACACACGAGAGACACACACACACACACACACGAGAGACACACACACACACACACACGAGAGACACACACACACACACACACACACACACACGAGAGACACACACACACACACACGAGAGACACACACACACACACACACACGAGAGACACACACACACACACACACGAGAGACACACACACACACGAGAGACACACACACACACACGAGAGACACACACACACACACACGAGAGACACACACACACACACACACACACGAGAGACACACACACACACACACACACACGAGAGACACACACACACACACACACGAGAGACACACACACACGCACGAGAGACACACACACACGCACGAGAGACACACACACACACACACACACACACACGAGAGACACACACACACACACACACACGAGAGACACACACACACACACACACGAGAGACACACACACACACACACACACACACACGAGAGACACACACACACACACACACACACGAGAGACACACACACACACACACACACGAGAGACACACACACACACACACACGAGAGACACACACACACACACACACACACGAGAGACACACACACACACACACACACACGAGAGACACACACACACACACACACACGAGAGACACACACACACACACACACGAGAGACACACACACACACACACACACACGAGAGACACACACACACACACACACACGAGAGACACACACACACACACACACACACGAGAGACACACACACACACACACACACGAGACACACACCACACACACACACACGAGAGACACACACACACACACACGAGAGACACACACACACACACACACACACACACACACGAGAGACACACACACACACACACGAGAGACACACACACACACACACACACGAGAGACACACACACACACACACGAGAGACACACACACACACACACACGAGAGACACACACACACACACACGAGAGACACACACACACACACACACACGAGAGACACACACACACACGAGAGACACACACACACACACACACACACGAGAGACACACACACACACACACACACGAGAGACACACACACACACACACACACGAGAGACACACACACACACACACACACACGAGAGACACACACACACACACACACACGAACACACGAGAGACACACACACACGAGACACACACACACACGAGACACACACACACACGAGACACACACACACGAGACACACACACACACGAGACACACACACACGAGACACACACACACGAGACACACACACACACGAGACACACACACACACACGAGGACACACACACACACACGAGAGACACACACACACACACACGAGAGACACACACACACACACACACGAGAGACACACACACACACACACACGAGAGACACACACACACACACACACACGAGAGACACACACACACACACACACGAGAGACACACACACACACACACACGAGAGACACACACACACACACACGAGAGACACACACACACACACACGAGACACACACACACACACACACGAGACACACACACACACACACACGAGAGACACACACACACACACACACACGAGAGACACACACACACACACACACACACACGAGAGACACACACACACACACACACACACACGAGAGACACACACACACACACACACGAGAGACACACACACACACACACACACGAGAGACACACACACACACACACACGAGACACACACACACACACACGAGAGACACACACACACACACACACGAGAGACACACACACACACACACGAGAGACACACACACACACACACACACACGAGAGACACACACACACACACACACGAGAGACCACACACACACACACACACGAGAGACACACACACACACACACACGAGAGACACACACACACACACACACACGAGAGACACACACACACACACGAGAGACACACACACACACACGAGAGACACACACACACGAGAGACACACACACACGAGAGACACACACACACACACGAGACACACACACACACACGAGAGACACACACACACACACGAGAGACACACACACACACACGAGAGACACACACACACACGAGAGACACACACACACACACGAGAGACACACACACACACACACGAGAGACACACACACACACACACACACGAGAGACACACACACACACACACACGAGAGACACACACACACACACACACGAGAGACACACACACACACACGAGAGACACACACACACACACACGAGAGACACACACACACACACGAGAGACACACACACACACACACGAGAGACACACACACACACGAGACACACACACACACGAGAGACACACACACACACACGAGACACACACACACACACGAGACACACACACACACGAGAGACCACACACACACGAGAGACACACACACACACACACACACACGAGAGACACACACACACACACACACACGAGAGACACACACACACACACACGAGAGACACACACACACAGAGAGACACACACACACACACACGAGAGACACACACACACACACGAGACACACACACACACGAGAGACACACACACACACACACGAGAGACACACACACACACACACGAGAGACACACACACACACACGAGAGACACACACACACACGAGAGACACACACACACACACGAGAGACACACACACACACACGAGAGACACACACACACACACACACACGAGAGACACACACACACACACACGAGAGACACACACACACGCACGAGAGACACACACACACGCACGAGAGACACACACACACACACACACACGAGAGACACACACACACACACACACGAGAGACACACACACACACACACACACGAGAGACACACACACACACACACACGAGAGACACACACACACACACACACACACACACACACGAGAGACACACACACACACACACACACGAGAGACACACACACACACACACACGAGAGACACACACACACACACACACACACGAGAGACACAAACACACACACACACGAGAGACACACACACACACACACACACGAGAGACACAAACACACACACACACACACGAGAGACACACACACACACACACGAGAGACACACACACACACACACACACACACGAGAGACACACACACACACACACACACACGAGAGACACACACACACACACACGAGAGACACACACACACACACACACACGAGAGACACACACACACACACGAGAGACACACACACACACACACACACACGAGAGACACACACCACACACACGAGACACACACACACACACACGAGAGACACACACACACACACACACGAGAGACACACACACACACACACACGAGAGACACACACACACACACGAGAGACACACACACACACGAGACACACACACACACGAGAGACACACACACACACACACACACACGAGAGACACACACACACACACACACACACGAGAGACACACACACACACACACACGAGAGACACACACACACACACACACGAGAGACACACACACACACACACACGAGAGACACACACACACACACACACGAGAGACACACACACACACACACGAACACACGAGACACACACACACGAGACACACACACACACGAGACACACACACACGAGACACACACACACACGAGACACACACACACACACACGAGAGACACACACACACACACACGAGAGACACACACACACACACACACGAGAGACACACACACACACACACGAGAGACACACACACACACACACGAGAGACACACACACACACACACACGAGAGACACACACACACACACACACGAGAGACACACACACACACGAGAGACACACACACACACACACACGAGACACACACACACACACACACGAGACACACACACACACACACACACGAGAGACACACACACACACACACACACGAGAGACACACACACACACACACACACACACACGAGAGACACACACACACACACACACACGAGAGACACACACACACACACACACACGAGAGACACACACACACACACACACACACGAGAGACACACACACACACACACACACACGAGAGACACACACACACACACACACACACACACGAGAGACACACACACACACACACACACGAGAGACACACACACACACACACACACGAGAGACACACACACACACACGAGAGACACACACACACACGAGAGACACACACACGAGAGACACACACACACACACGAGAGACACACACACACACGAGAGACACACACACACGAGAGACACACACACACACGAGAGACACACACACACGAGAGACACACACACACGAGAGACACACACACACGAGAGACACACACACACACACGAGAGACACACACACACACACGAGAGACACACACACACACACGAGACACACACACACACGAGAGACACACACACACGAGAGACACACACACACGAGAGACACACACACACACGAGAGACACACACACGAGAGACACACACACACACACGAGAGACACACACACACACACACGAGAGACACACACACACGAGACACACACACACGAGAGACACACACACACGAGAGACACACACACACGAGAGACACACACACACGAGAGACACACACACACACGAGACACACACACACACACACACACACACGAGACACACACACACACACACACACACGAGAGACACACACACACACACACACACACACGAGACACACACACACACACACACACACACACGAGACACACACACACACACACACACACACGAGACACACACACACACACACGAGACACACACACACACACACGAGACACACACACACACACACACACACACACGAGACACACACACACACACACACGAGACACACACACACACACACACACGAGACACACACACACACACGAGACACACACACACACACACGACACACACACACACACACACACGAGACACACACACACACACACACACACACACACACACGAGACACACACACACCCACACACGAGACACACACACACCCACACACGAGACACACACACACCCACGAGACACACACACACCACACACACACAACCACACACACACACACACACGAGACACACACACACACACACACACGAGACACACACACACACACACACACACACACGAGACACACACACACACACACACACACACACGAGAGACACACACACACACGAGAGAGAGACACACACACGAGAGAGAGACACACACACACACGAGAGAGAGACACACACACACACGAGAGAGAGAGAGACACACACGAGAGAGAGAGAGACACACACGAGAGAGAGAGAGACACACACGAGAGAGAGAGAGACACACACGAGAGAGAGAGAGACACACACGAGAGAGAGACACACACGAGAGAGAGACACACACGAGAGAGAGAGAGACACACACGAGAGAGAGAGAGACACACACGAGAGAGAGACAGACACACACACACACACACACACACACGAGAGACACACACACACACGAGAGACACACACACACACGAGAGACACACACACACGAGAGACACACACACACGAGAGACACACACACACACGAGAGACACACACACACACACACACACACGAGAGACACACACACACACACACACACACGAGAGAGAGACACACACACACGAGAGAGAGACACACACACACGAGAGAGAGACACACACACACACACGAGAGAGAGACACACACACACACACACACACGAGAGAGAGACACACACACACACACACGAGAGAGAGACACACACACACACACACGAGAGAGAGACACACACACACACACACGAGAGAGAGACACACACACACACGAGAGAGAGACACACACACACACGAGAGAGAGACACACACACACACGAGAGAGAGACACACACACACACGAGAGAGAGACACACACACACACGAGAGAGAGACACACACACACACGAGAGAGAGACACACACACACACGAGAGAGAGACACACACACACACACGAGAGAGAGACACACACACACGAGAGAGAGACACACACACACGAGAGAGAGACACACACACGAGAGAGACACACACACACACGAGAGAGAGACACACGAGAGAGAGACACACGAGAGAGAGACACAGAGAGAGACACACACACACGAGAGAGACAGACACACGAGAGAGACACACACACGAGAGAGACACACACACGAGAGAGACACACACACGAGAGAGACACACACACACACGAGAGACACACACACACACGAGAGACACACACACACACGAGAGACACACACACACACACGAGAGAGACACACACACGAGAGAGAGACACACACGAGAGAGAGACACACACACGAGAGAGAGACACACACACGAGAGAGAGACACACACACGAGAGAGAGACACACACACGAGAGAGAGACACACACACGAGAGAGAGACACACACACGAGAGAGAGACACACACACGAGAGAGAGACACACACACGAGAGAGAGACACACACGAGAGAGAGACACACACGAGAGAGAGACACACACGAGAGAGAGACACACACACGAGAGAGAGACACACACAGACGAGAGAGACACACACACACGAGAGAGACACACACACACGAGAGACACACACACGAGAGAGAGACACACACACGAGAGAGAGACACACACACGAGAGAGACACACACACACACACACACACACGAGAGACACACACACACACACACACACACACGAGAGACACACACAGACGAGAGAGAGACACACACACGAGAGAGGGACACACACACACACACACACACACACACGAGAGAGAGAGAGACACAGAGAGAGAGACACGAGCCTGCTCCGCCATTTTATATGATCATGACTCATCCTCTTTCTCAATACCATATTCCTGCTCTCTCCCCACACCCCTTGATGCCTTTTGTGTCCAGAAATCTATCTTGCTCCTTATTGAATGTATTCCATGACTTGGCCTCCACAGCCTTCTGTGGTAGAGAATTCCACAGGTTCACCACCCTCAGTGAAGAAATTTCTCCTCATCACATTCCTAAATGTCCTACCCTGTATTCTGAGACTGTGACCCCTCGTTCTGGACCGCCCACCCAGGGGAAACATCCTCCCTGCATCAAGTCTGTCTTGCCCTGTCAGAATTAATTTTTTAAAAAATATTCGTTCATGGGATGTGGGCGTCACTGGCGAGGCCGGGCATTTATTGCACATCCCTAATTGCCCTCGGGAAGGTGGTGGTGAGCCGCCTTCTTGAACCGCTGCAGTCCGTGTGGTGAAGGTTCTCCCACAGTGCTGTTAGGAAGGGAGTTCCAGGATTTTGACCCAGCGACGATGAAGGAACGGCGATATATTTCCAAGTCGGGATGGTGTGTGACTTGGAGGGGAACGTGCAGGTGGTGTTGTTCCCATGTGCCTGCTGCTCTTGCCCTTCTAGGTGGTAGAGGTCGCGGGTTTGGGAGGTGCTGTCTGAGAAGCCTTGGCGAGTTGCTGCAGTGCATCCTGTGGATGGTACACACTGCAGCCACTGTGCGCCGATGGTGAAGGGAGTGAATGTTTAGGGTGGTGGATGGGGTGCCAATCAAGCGGGCTGCTTTGTCCTGGATGGTGTCGAGCTTCTTGAGTGTTGTTGGAGCTGCACTCATCCAGGCACGTGGAGAGAATTCCATCACACTCCTGACTTGTGCCTTGTAGATGGTGGAAAGGCTTTGGGGAGTCAGGAGGTGAGTCACTCGCCGCAGAATACCCAGCCTCTGACCTGCTCTTGTAGCCACAGTCTTTATATGGCTGGTCCAGTTAAGTTTCTGGTCCATGGTGACCCCTAGGATGTTGATGGTGGGGGATTCAGCAATGGTAATGCCGTTGAATGTCAAGGGGAGGTGGTTAGACTGTCTCTTGTTGGAGATGGTCACTGCCTGGCACTTGTCTGGCGCGAATGTTACTTGCCACCTATGAGCCCAAGCCTGGATGTTGTCCATGATGTGGAGATGCCGGTGATGGACTGGGGTTGGGAAATGTAAAGAATCTTACAACATCTAGGTTATAGTCCAACAAATTTATTTGAAAATCACAAGCTTTCGGAGGCTTTCTCCTTCGTCAGGTGAATGTGGGAATCCTTGAACGTTTCGCATTTATATTCAGAGAACAATACCTGGTGATTACAGGTAATCTTTCCAACTGCCCGTTGTCAAGGCAATCAAAGTGTTCAGACAGAGAGGTGTTACCTACAGGACCACCGAATATACAAACGGCCAGAACACAAAACAGAGAGAGGGAGAAACATTCTAAAGGAAGAGAAAGACAGAAAATGACCCGTTGTATTAAAAACAAATAACTTTTATTGGCTGGTGGGGTTACGTGTAGCGTGACATGAACCCAAGATCCCGGTTGAGGCCGTCCTCATGGGTGCGGAACTTGGCTATCAATTTCTGCTCGACGATTTTGCGTTGCCGTGTGTCTCGAAGGCCGCCTTGGAGAACGCTTACCCGAAGATCGGTGGCTGAATGTCCTTGACTGCTGAAGTGTTCCCCGACTGGGAGGGAACCCTCCTGTCTGGCGATTGTTGCGCGGTGTCCGTTCATCCGTTGTCGCAGTGTCTGCATGGTCTCGCCAATGTACCATGCTCCGGGGCATCCTTTCCTGCAACGTATGAGGTAGACAACGTTGGCCGAGTCACAGGAGTATGAACCATGCACCTGGTGGGTGGTGTCCTCTCGTGTGATGTTGGTATCTGTGTCGTTCATGGGATGTGGGCGTCACTGTGTCTTGCAGAGGTTGCCGTGGCAGGGTTGTGTGGTGCCGTGGACGCTGTTCTCCTGAAAGCTGGGTAATTTGCTGCGAACGATGGTCTGTTTGAGGTTGGGTGGCTGCTTGAAGGAGAGTAGTGGAGGTGTGGGGATGGCCTTAGCGAGGTGTTCGTCGTCATCGATGACATGTTGAAGGCTGCGGAGAACATGGCGCAGTTTCTCCGCTCCGGGGAAGTACTGGACGACGAAGGGTACTCTGTTGGTTGCGTCCCGTGTTCGTCTTCTGAGGAGGTCTATGCGATTTTTGGCTGTGGCCCGTCGGAACTGTCGATCGACGAGTCGAGCGTCATATCCCGTTCTAACGAGGGCGTCTTTCAGCGTCTGTAGGTGTCCATCGCGTTCCTCCTCGTCTAAGCAGATCCTGTGTATTCGCAGGGCCTGTCCATAGGGGATGGCCTCTTTGACGTGGTTGGGGTGGAAGCTGGAAAAGTGGAGCATCGTGAGGTTGTCCGTGGGCTTGCGGTAGAGTGAGGTGCTGAGGTGCCCGTCTTTGATGGAGATTCGTGTGTCCAAGAAAGAAACCGATTCTGAGGAGTAATCCATGGTGAGCTTGATGGTGGGATGGAATTTGTTGATGTTATCGTGTAGTCTCTTTAGTGATTCTTCGCCGTGGGTCCATAGAAAGAAAATGTTGTCGATGTATCTGGTGTATAGCGTTGGTTGGAGGTCCTGTGCAGTGAAGAAGTCCTGCTCGAACTTGTGCATGAAAATGTTGGCGTATTGGGGTGCGAATTTGGTCCCCATGGCTGTTCCGTGTGTTTGGGTAAAGAACTGGTTATCGAAGGTGAAGACATTGTGATCCAGGATGACGCGGATGAGTTGTAGGATAGCGTCTGGAGATTGGCTGTTGTTGGTGTTGAGTACTGATGCTGTCGCAGCGATGCCGTCATCGTGGGGGATACTGGTGTAGAGTGCCGAGACGTCCATCGTGGTGAGAAGTGTTCCTGGTTCAACTGGTCCGTGGGTACTGAGTTTTTGTTGGAAGTCTGTAGTGTCGCGACAAAAGCTGGGGGTTCCCTGTACGATGGGTTTCAGGATGCCCTCGACGTATCCAGAGAGGTTCTCACACAGGGTTCCGTTGCCTGATACGATAGGACGTCCGGGTGTGTTGGCTTTGTGTATCTTTGGGAGGCAGTAGAAGTCTCCCACGCGGGGAGTACGTGGGATGAGAGCGCGTAGGATGCTTTGAAGGTCTGGATCGAAGGTCTTGATCAGTTTGTTGAGCTGGTGGGTGTGTTCTTTGGTCGGATCTGCGGGTAACCGTCTGTAGTGTTCCTGGTTGTCCAGTTGTCGGTATGCTTCTTTGCAATAGTCCGTTCTGTTCTGTATGACGATGGCTCCTCCTTTGTCCGCTGGTTTGATGACGATGTTGCGGTTAGTCTTGAGAGCGTTGATGGCGTTGCGTTGTGCTCGGGTGACATTCTGGACTGTCCTCTGAGTGCGGCTGATGAATCTGGCATTGACGCATTTCCTGACAGCTTGAGCATACATGTCAAGCTTAGGGCAGCAACCCTCCAGAGGAGTCCAGTTTGACTCTTTCTTCTTCGGTTGCTGTACCGCGGATCCCTCTGTCTGCTGTTCCGGATCGTTGATTGTCTCATTGGGTTCGCTGCTGAAATCTTGGGATTTGTGGAAGAATTCCCGGAGCCTCATTCTCCTGATGAATTCCTCTGTGTCCGCCGCGAGACCAATGGGGTCCATTTTGGTCGTGGGGCAGAAATTGAGCCCTCGGCTGAGAACTTTGATTTTGTCTGGTTGAAGGGTGTGGTCGGACAAATTGACGATAGACTTCCCTGTGGTTGCCACCGTGGTATCAGGGGAAGCTTGGTCGATGCTGGTGGTGATGCCGAGTTTCTCAAGCTTCCTGCTCTTGGCTTTCATGTAGACTGCGTAGTTCCGTTGCCTCATCTGTTTGGCGGTGTCTCGTAGCTGGTCTGCTGTGTCCTGAGAGCAGGAAGCTTGAGAAACTCGGCATCACCACCAGCATCAACCAAGCTTCCCCTGGTACCACGGTGGCAACCACAGGGAAGTCTATCGTCAATTTGTCCGACCACACCCTTCAACCAGACGAAATCAAAGTTCTCAGCCGAGGGCTCAATTTCTGCCCCACTACCAAAATGGACCCCATTGGTCTCGGGGCGGACACAGAGGAATTCATCAGGAGAATGAGGCTCCGGGAATTCTTCCACAAATCCCAAGATTTCAGCAGCGAACCCAATGAGACAATCAACGATCCGGAACAGCAGACAGAGGGATCCGCGGTACAGCAACCGAAGAAGAAAGAGTCAAACTGGACTCCTCTGGAGGGTTGCTGCCCTAAGCTTGACATGTATGCTCAAGCTGTCAGGAAATGCGTCAATGTCAGATTCATCAGCCGCACTCAGAGGACAGTCCAGAATGTCACCCGAGCACAACGCAACGCCATCAACGCTCTCAAGAACAACCGCAACATCGTCATCAAACCAGCGGACAAAGGAGGAGCCATCGTCATACAGAACAGAACGGACTATTGCAAAGAAGCATACCGACAACTGGACAACCAGGAACACTACAGACGGTTACCCGCAGATCCGACCAAAGAACACACCCACCAGCTCAACAAACTGATTAAGACCTTCGATCCAGACCTTCAAAGCATCCTACGCATTCTCATCCCACGTAATCCCCGCGTGGGAGACTTCTACTGCCTCCCAAAGATACACAAAGCCAACACACCCGGACGTCCTATCGTATCAGGCAACGGAACCCTGTGTGAGAACCTCTCTGGATACGTCGAGGGCATCCTGAAACCCATCGTACAGGGAACCCCCAGCTTCTGTCGCGACACTACGGACTTCCAACAAAAACTCAGTACCCACGGACCAGTTGAACCAGGAACACTTCTCACCACGATGGACGTCTCGGCACTCTACACCAGTATCCCCCACGATGACGGCATCGCTGCGACAGCCTCAATACTCAACACCAACAACAGCCAATCTCCAGACGCCAACCTACAACTCATCCGCTTCATCCTGGATCACAATGTCTTCACCTTCGATAACCAGTTCTTTACCCAAACACACGGAACAGCCATGGGGACCAAATTCGCACCCCAATACGCCAACATTTTCATGCACAAGTTCGAGCAGGACTTCTTCACTGCACAGGACCTCCAACCAACGCTATACACCAGATACATCGACGACATTTTCTTTCTATGGACCCACGGCGAAGAATCACTAAAGAGACTACACGATAACATCAACAAATTCCATCCCACCATCAAGCTCACCATGGACTACTCCTCAGAATCGGTTTCTTTCTTGGACACACGAATCTCTATCAAAGACGGGCACCTCAGCACCTCACTCTACCGCAAGCCCACGGACAACCTCACGATGCTCCACTTTTCCAGCTTCCACCCCAACCACGTCAAAGAGGCCATCCCCTATGGACAGGCCCTGCGAATACACAGGGTCTGCTCAGACGAGGAGGAACGCGATGGACACCTACAGACGCTGAAAGACGCCCTCGTAAGAACGGGATATGACGCTCGACTCATCGATCGACAGTTCCGACGGGCCACAGCCAAAAATCACATAGACCTCCTCAGGAGACTAACACGGGACGCAACCAACAGAGTACCCTTCGTCGTCCAGTACTTCCCCGGAGCGGAGAAACTGCGCCATGTTCTCCGCAGCCTTCAACATGTCATCGATGACGACGAACACCTCGCTAAGGCCATCCCCACACCTCCACTACTCTCCTTCAAGCAGCCACCCAACCTCAAACAGACCATCGTTCGCAGCAAATTACCCAGCTTTCAGGAGAACAGCGTCCACGGCACCACACAACCCTGCCACGGTAACCTCTGCAAGACATGCCAGATCATCGACACAGATACCAACATCACACGAGAGGACACCACCCACCAGGTGCATGGTTCATACTCCTGTGACTCGGCCAACGATGTCTACCTCATACGTTGCAGGAAAGGATGCCCCCGGAGCATGGTACATTGGCGAGACCGTGCAGACACTGCGACAATGGATGAACGGACACCGCGCAACAATCGCCAGACAAGGACATTCAGCCACCGATCTTCGGGTAAGCGTTCTCCAAGGCGGCCTTCGAGACACACGGCAACGCAAAATCGTCGAGCAGAAATTGATAGCCAAGTTCAGCACCCATGAGGACGGCCTCAACCGGGATCTTGGGTTCATGTCACGCTACACGTAACCCCACCAGCCAATAAAAGTTATCTGTTTTTAATACAACGGGTCATTTTCTGTCTTTCTCTTCCTTTAGAATGTTTCGCCCTCTCTCTGTTTTGTGTTCTGGCCGTTTGTATATTCGGTGGTCCTGTAGGTAACACCTCTCTGTCTGAACACTTTGATTGCCTTGACAACGGGCAGTTGGAAAGATTACCTGTAATCACCAGGTATTGTTCGTTCAAGGATTCCCACATTCACCTGACGAAGGAGAAAGCCTCCGAAAGCTTGTGATTTTCAAATAAATTTGTTGGACTATAACTTGGATGTTGTCCAGGTCTTGCTGATGCGGGCTTAGACTGCTTCATTATTTGAGGGGTTGCGAACGGAACTGAACACTGTGCAATCATCAGCGAACATCCCCATTTCTGACCTTATGATGGAGGGAAGGTCATTGTTGAAGCAACTAAAGATGGTTGGGCCTAGGACACTACCCTGAGGAACTCCTGCAGCAATGCCCTGGGGCTGAAATGATTGGCCTCCAACAACCACTACCATCTTCCTTTGTGCAAGGTATGACTCCAGTCACTGGAGAGTTTTCCCCGATTCCCAATTACTTCAATTTTACTCGGGCTCCTTGGTGCCACACTCGGTCAAATGCTGCCTTGATGTCAAGTGCAGTCACTCTCACCTCACCTCTGGAATTCAGCTCTTTTGTCCATGTTTGGACCAAAGCTGTAATGAGGTCTGGAGCCGACTGGTCCTGGCGGAACCCAAACCGAGCATCGGTGAACAGGTTATTGGTGAGTAAGTGCCGCTTGATAGCACTGTCGACGATACCTTAGATCACTTTGCTGATGATTGAGAGTAGACTGATGGGGCGGTAATTGGCCGGATTGGATTTGTCCTGCTTTTTGTGGACAGGACATACCTGGGCTATTTTCCACATTGTCGGGTAGATGCCAATGTTGTGGCTGTACTGGAACAGCTATGTTTCAATAAGATCCCCTCTCATTCTTCTAAACCCGAGTGAATACAGGTCAAGTCAGCCCAATCTCTCCTCATACGACAGTCCTGCCATCCCAGGAATCAGTCTGGTGAACCTTTGCTGCACTCCCTCTATGGCAAGTATATCCTTTCTTAGGTAAGGGGACCAAAACTGCACACAATACTCCAGGTGTGGTCTCACCAAGGCCCTGCATAACTGCAGTAAGACATCCTTGCTCCTGTACTCAAATCCTCTTGCAATGAAGGCCAACATACCATTTGCCTTCCTAACTGCTTGCTGCACCTGCATGTTTGCTTTCAGTGACTGGTGTACAAGGACACCCAAGTTCCTTTGCACATCAACATTCCCCAATCTATCACCATTTAAAATAATACTCTGCCTTTCTGTTTCTCCTTCCCAAGTGGATAACCTCACATTTATCCACATTATACTGCATCTGCCATGTATTTGCCCACTCACTCAACTTGTCTAAATTGCCTTGAAGCCTCTTTGCATCCTCCTCACAACTCACGATCCCACCTTGTTTTGTGTCGTCAGCAAACTTGGGAATATTACATTTGGTTCCCTCATCCAAATCGTTGAATATATATACATATATATATTTTGTGAATAGCTGGGGCCCAAGCACTGATCCCTGCAGTACCCCACTAGTGACTGCCTGCCACCCTGAAAAAGACCCATTTATTCCTACTCTCTGTTTCCTGGCTGTTAACTAATTTTCAATCCATGCCAGTATATTACCACCAATCCCATGTGCTTTAATTTTGCACACTAACCTCTTATGTGGGACTTTATCAAAGGCCTTCTGAAAATCCAAATAAACCACATCCACTGGTTCTCCCTTATCTATTCTACCAGTTACATCCTCAAAAAACTCCAGTAGGTTTATCAAACATGATTTCCATTTCATAAATCCATGTTGATTTTGTCTAATCCCATTGATATTTTCTAAATGTCCTGTTATCACATCCTTTATAATAGACTAGCATTTTCCCTACTACTGATGTTAGGCTAACCGGTCTGTAGTTCTGTGTTTTCTCTCTCCCTCCTTTTTTAAATAGTGGGGTTACATTTGCCACCCTCCAATCTGCAGGAACTGTTCCATAACCTATAGAAATTTGGAAGATGACAACCAATGCATCCACTATTTCCATGGCTACCTCTTTTAGTACTCTGGGATGCAGATTATCAGGTCCTGGGGATTTATCAGCTTTCAGACCCATTAATTTTTCCAGCATTATTGTTTTACTAATACTAATTTCCTTTAATTCCTCCTTCTCACTAGTCCCTTAGATCCCTAGCATTTCTGGGAAGTTATATGTGTCCTCTTCCATGAAGACAAAACCCAAGTATTTGTCTAATTGCTCTGCTCCCCATTATAAATTCTCCCATTTCTGACTTTAAAAAGGGACCTACATTTGTCTTCACTAATGTTTTTCTTTTTGCATACTTGTACGAGCTTTTACAGTCCACTTTTATGTTCCTTGCAAGTTTACTCTCACTCTATTTTTCCCCTCAATCAATCTCATAGTCCTTTTTTGTTGAATTCTAAACTGCTCCCAATCCTCAAGCTTGCTACTTTTTCTGGCAACTTTATATGACTCCTCTTTGGATCTAATACTATCCCATGGTTGGGCCACTTTTCCCTTTTGTGTTTTTGCACCAGAAAGGAATGTATAATTGTTGCAATTCATGCATTCGTTCCTTAAACGTTAGCCATTGCCTACCCACTGTCATGCCTTTTAATGAAGCTTCCCAATCTATCATAGCCAACTCACTCCTCATACCTTCGTAGTTTCTTTTGTTTAGATTTAGGACCCTAGTTTCGGATTGGACGACTTCACTTTCCATCGTAATGAAGAATTCTATCATGTTATGGTCACTCTTCCCTATAGGACCCCACACAAGATTAATTAACCCCTTCTCATTGCACAATATCCAATCTAGGATATCCTGTCCCCTGGTCGGCTCCTCAACGTACTGGTCTAAAAAACCATCTCTTACACACTCCAGGAATTCATCCTCCACAGTATTATTGCTAATTTGGTTTGGCCAGTCTATGTGCAGATTAAAGTCACCCATGATTACTGTAGAACCCTTGTTACATGCATCTCTACATTCCTGTTCGATGCTGTCTCACCCACACGGGGGGGGGGGGGGGGGGGGGGGGGGGGGGGGGGGAGAGAAAGCGAGCAAACGAGCGAAAGAAAGAGAGCGAGCGAGCGAGGAAGAGAGCGAGCGAGCGAGGAAGAGAGCGAGCGAGCGAGGAAGAGAGCGAGCGAGCGAGGAAGAGAGCGAGCGAGCGAGGAAGAGAGCGAGCGAGCGAGGAAGAGAGCGAGCGAGCGAGGAAGAGAGCGAGCGAGCGAGGAAGAGAGCGAGCGAGCGAGGAAGAGAGCGAGCGAGCGAGGAAGAGAGCGAGCGAGCGAGGAAGAGAGCGAGCGAGCGAGGAAGAGAGCGAGCGAGCGAGGAAGAGAGCGAGCGAGCGAGGAAGCGAGCGAGCGAGCGAGGAAGCGAGCGAGCGAGAGAGGAAGCGAGCGAGCGAGAGAGGAAGCGAGCGAGCGAGAGAGGAAGCGAGCGAGCGAGAGAGGAAGCGAGCGAGCGAGAGAGGAAGCGAGCGAGCGAGAGAGGAAGCGAGCGAGCGAGAGAGGAAGCGAGCGAGCGAGAGAGGAAGCGAGCGAGCGAGAGAGGAAGCGAGCGAGCGAGAGAGGAAGCGAGCGAGCGAGAGAGGAAGCGAGCGAGCGAGAGAGGAAGCGAGCGAGCGAGAGAGGAAGCGAGCGAGCGAGAGAGGAAGCGAGCGAGCGAGAGAGGAAGCGAGCGAGCGAGAGAGGAAGCGAGCGAGCGAGAGAGGAAGCGAGCGAGCGAGAGAGGAAGCGAGCGAGCGAGAGAGGAAGCGAGCGAGCGAGAGAGGAAGCGAGCGAGCGAGAGAGGAAGCGAGCGAGCGAGAGAGGAAGCGAGCGAGCGAGAGAGGAAGCGAGCGAGCGAGAGAGGAAGCGAGCGAGCGAGAGAGGAAGCGAGCGAGCGAGAGAGGAAGCGAGCGAGCGAGAGAGGAAGCGAGCGAGCGAGAGAGGAAGCGAGCGAGCGAGAGAGGAAGCGAGCGAGCGAGAGAGGAAGCGAGCGAGCGAGAGAGGAAGCGAGCGAGCGAGAGAGGAAGCGAGCGAGCGAGAGAGGAAGCGAGCGAGCGAGAGAGGAAGCGAGCGAGCGAGAGAGGAAGCGAGCGAGCGAGAGAGGAAGCGAGCGAGCGAGAGAGGAAGCGAGCGAGCGAGAGAGGAAGCGAGCGAGCGAGAGAGGAAGCGAGCGAGCGAGAGAGGAAGCGAGCGAGCGAGAGAGGAAGCGAGCGAGCGAGAGAGGAAGCGAGCGAGCGAGAGAGGAAGCGAGCGAGCGAGAGAGGAAGCGAGCGAGCGAGAGAGGAAGCGAGCGAGCGAGAGAGGAAGCGAGCGAGCGAGAGAGGAAGAGAGCGAGCGAGAGAGGAAGAGAGCGAGCGAGAGAGGAAGAGAGCGAGCGAGAGAGCGAGCGAGCGAGAAAGCGAGCGAGCGAGAAAGCGAGCGAGCGAGAAAGCGAGCGAGAGAGAAAGCGAGCGAGAGAGAAAGCGAGCGAGAGAGAAAGCGAGCGAGAGAGAAAGCGAGCGAGCGAGAGAGAAAGCGAGCGAGCGAGAGAGAAAGCGAGCGAGCGAGAGAGCGAGCGAGCGAGAAAGCGAGCGAGCGAGAAAGCGAGCGAGCGAGAGAGAAAGCGAGCGAGCGAGAGAGAAAGCGAGCGAGCGAGAGAAAGCGAGCGAGAGAGAGAAAGCGAGCGAGAGAGAGAAAGCGAGCGAGAGAGAAAGCGAGCGAGAAAGCGAGCGAGAAAGCGAGCGAGAAAGCGAGCGAGAAAGCGAGCGAGAGAGAGAAAGCGAGCGAGAGAGAGAAAGCGAGAGAGAGAGAGAAAGCGAGAGAGAGAGAGAGAGAGAAGCGAGAGAGAGAGAGAGAAAGCGAGAGAGAGAGAGAGAAAGCGAGCGAGAGAGAAAGCGAGCGAGAGAGAAAGCGAGCGAGCAAGAGAGAGAGAAAGCGAGCGAGCAAGAGAGAGAGAAAGCGAGCGAGCAAGAGAGAGAGAAAGCGAGCGAGCAAGAGAGAGAGAAAGCGAGCGAGAGAGAAAGCGAGCGAGAGAGAAAGCGAGCGAGAGAGAAAGCGAGCGAGAGAGAAAGCGAGCGAGAGAGAAAGCGAGCGAGCAAGAGAGAGAGAAAGCGAGCGAGCAAGAGAGAGAGAAAGCGAGCGAGCAAGAGAGAGAGAAAGCGAGCGAGCAAGAGAGAGAGAAAGCGAGCGAGCAAGAGGGAGAGAAAGAAATAAAAAAGAAAAAAGGGAGAGAAAGAAAAAAGGGAGAGAAAGAAAAAAGGGAGAGAAAGAAAAAAGGGAGAGAAAGAAAAAAGGGAGAGAAAGAAAAAAGGGAGAGAAAGAAAAAAGGGAGAGAAAGAAAAAAGGGAGAGAAAGAAAAAAGGGAGAGAAAGGGAGAGAGATAGAGATAGTGATATAGAGAGAGAGAAAAAACGAGAGAGACACACACGGGGGGTGGGGAAGAGAGAACCCACACACACGAAAAAGAAAAAGGGATCCTTCCAAGCCAGTTCTCTCTTCCTCCTTGACAACCAGCCAAGAACAGACGACGGCCAAGAGCACAACATATCAAATCAGGATTACAACCAATGTCTCAAAGTTGATAGTTGGATGCTGTAATGTTTCAGCAATGGGATTGCAAACTTGAAAGTCTGGTGGCACTGCGTGAGCCTCCATTCCATCTCCATTGCCACTCGGTACCTTTCATCATCCAATGAGATCAGTGGCCTCTTTGCCACCAGAACAAAGTGATTACTGCTTTTATATTTTATGGTGCAGCCAACAGCAAGAAAACCGTTTTGATGGCAGTTTTAGAATGTGTTTCTTGAAAACCAATTTTACATTAGTCCAGTTCTGTTGGTGTAGCACTCAGCCATACAGACTACAAAGTTGCAATTAAGCAGTTGGACTATTATAATAATTAGGGAGGGCACAATGATAAAAACAAATCAGCCAGGATGCCAGTTTCTGATCACTGTCCAGTGTGTACAAGATATAAAACATTTAATACATATCTAGAGCCCTGCTGGTTGATGGATATTAAATGTTTTATATCTTGCACACACTTCCTACCAGTCACATTTTGTTGACTGATTTGCTGCTGTTTTACTTTGATGTGGAGATGCCGGTGATGGACTGGGGTTGACAATTGTAAACAATTTTACAACACCAAGTTATAGTCCAGCAATTTTATTTTAAATTCACAAGCTTTCGGAGGCTTCCTCCTTCCTCAGGTAAACATTTACCTGAGGAAGGAGGAAGCCTCCGAAAGCTTGTGAATTTAAAATAAAATTGCTGGACTATAACTTGGTGTTGTAAAATTGTTTACAAGTTTTACTTTGAGCCAGAGTTCAAGATGCAGGAAACATACAAATCAAAAGTGATGAGTGATTAGCTAACTGTTAATGATAAATTATGAAGAAATTATGAAAACAACCAACCCTGAACAGCCAATCAGGAAAACTTGCCAATAAAAAGGGGAAAAAAGTGATCCAATTGAACGTTTTTTTTTTAAAAAGTGCCCATTTTTCTTTACCTCAGTAACTGAAATTTCGATTGTCCAAATAAGGCTGGTAGCATAACACATTTAAAATTTCATATTTCGCATGATTAAACACAATAAAGTTGTCTTGGGTCCTCTCCCAAAAGACTGTGCTTAGACTTGATATTTTTGCTCTAACAGGCAGTTCCTGCAGTCACAGCATGTGCAGGGTGCACAATTTCCCAGGATGCATCTAGGCAGCTAGGTGTGCACACACAGTCCCGCTGTAGTGTTCACAAAATTTGTTTATATAGCTGTTTGAGTAAAATTCCAATTATTTGCTGAGGAGTGGAAAACACCAAAAGCTACGCAAGGTAATTTTTAAAGGTCTTAATTCTCAGGATATGGGCATAGCTGGCAAGGCCAGTATTTATTGCCCATCCCTAGTTGTCCTGAGGGCAGTTGGTGCCGAAACGGTATCATGTATAGGCCCAGACCAGGCAAGGACGGCAGGTTTCCTTCCCTAAAAAGGACATGAAGGAACCAGTTGGGTTTTTACGACAATCTGATAGCAGCTTATTTCCAGATTTTTAACTCCTCACTCCGATGTACAATTCGTATCCACCTTTATCAATAGCCCGTGCACAGATTTTGTCAGCCTTTTAAAAAAAGTGATATTCCCTTGATTTAATTGTTCATATCTTCCAAAATGAGTGCTTTCCCCACTGCCATCCAGCTACAAATAGCTGTGCTGCTATTCCACATACTACCTTATCACCCCAATTTAGAATTTTAATTCTTTTTTTGCCCACCTTGCCCTCAAAATCAATGCCATCAGCCTTTCCTATAGTCTTGCATTAACTTCTTGTACCAGTCACAAAAACTTCCTGTACCACCACACCTGGTTCCTTATTGTTATACAATGCATCATTTCACTCATCATAAAACTACAGGAAATCTGCTAGTATATAAAATAAAGGCACATATGAATGAGAATTGGCTGCTGATTTACAGCTTTCACAGAAAAGCGAAGTTGTGGAAAAACAACATTTGACTTATCTTGTCACTGTAAATCAGTGGCCTAACAGCACATGGTGCATTACGCAATAAACCTCAAGTGAGGGCATGATCAGGCTCAGCTGGGATGACCCCTCCCTGCTCCCACCAACTGCTAACACACCAATAGCTACTGGAGTGAGATACTGGAGGGCTGTCAGCTTCCGTGTAACTGTACAGCAGGAAATCAGCACCTTCAGCAGTGAAGTTAATGTACATCACGTCAGTCGCAACATAGCCAATTTTCTGCTTCTTCACGGGCTAAGTGTTTACATCTATTTTGCTCCAAATTAGTTATTTTCCAGTCGCCATATTATGCAAAACCTCTCCCAAATTCCAATTTCCTCTCCAATCAATTGCAGCAAAAACAAATCTACCCAATCACATTCCAGCAAAAAAAGACAGCTGCCACGTATGTTCCTCACCCACACCATTGTATATGTCCGAAAAACAAACAATACTCTCCCCCCCCCCCTTCTACCACAAACAGGCCAACGCACCCCACTGGGGTGAACATCCTCGACTCCAGGTACACATGGCCAGTTGATGCCCTGTGTTTAGAGGTCTTCTGACAGGCGCCTCCCAAGACGACTACAATTCTAAGGTACCACAGATACCAGGGTTCCAACACTTGAACAGAACGAGCTTCTTTCTTCACTTAAAAACCAGTGCAACCACCACTAGCAATGGTTGGGAAATACCAACAGACTCAGTTTTTGAACGAGTCAATTATCTTTTGGTTGACATTTGTTTTAAACATCCATTTAAAAAAACAAAACTTTTGATGAAAATGAAATATTGGTATTTTGGGTTTAACAGGAGGTACACAATATGCATATTTCCACTGGAGGTGACACCCACCATACCAGCTTGGGTCCAGCAGGCAGCCCAAGTGCCGCTTGCTTTTTGCAAACATGGCATTCATGGAGATTATTTTGTAAATCCTGATGACATTGACACTCCTGATACCTGCCATGACATACATATGAAAACAGGTTTTCTGTGGAAAGATTAATCTTCACTGTACTGTTCCAAGTTTTTTAAAAAATTACAGCATTATTTTGTTGCATCTTAATCTCAGTGCCACCTTCCAAGTGAAAATTCACTATTTCCAACTCCTGCTGCCCAAAAACAGACAGTTCCATGGCAGATGAGGAGGAGATTAATATACCAGCAGAAGGGGCTGTTACCAGAAGCAACAATGGTACCAATCACAGAGACTTGTAAGCAGCAGCACAGTGGTTGTGAGATGATCTCTAAGCCACCACTGCCAAGTGCTTCGTAATATGTACAGGTCGCTGCTGAGGAACAGGCAACTCATGCGGTGGGCATGTTACCCAACGAAGGGGACAGCTGCTGACCATCAGGGGGAAACAGGGGACAATAAATTCATTAGGGCAGGCTCCTCCTGTTGCCACCAATCACAAAGGTGGTAGCACAGCAGATTTCCCAATGGCAGAGTAGCTGCAAAACAAACATTGAGACCTTCCCCAACACCACTATCTTATGTGGAGACCAACGGTACCTATGTAGAGGGCACAAATTTAATCCCACAGGAGCTGAAACAGTTAGCAAAGGAACAGGGGCTGGTGGAAGGAAGATCAAAGCTAAAACAGCTCAGAAATTTGAGAATCATTACCAATGTGTTCAGCTCATGCAGCATGTGGGGCTGACGGATGAAATGTGGCAGGTCACGGCTCACATTACCCTGCTGTGGGAGTGATGTGGAAAGCAAGACAGTGGAGTGTATGGGGAGAAGGGTAGAAGGTAACATCTCTGGCAGATGTGCTGGCTGCTCATGGGACCTTTTGTTGGGCTTTTATGAGCCCACATTATAAAACATATATCCTCCAACTCATGGAGCAACACCATGGGAGATCCAACAGTATTCGATCAATCTTAGCTAAATCTATCTGTATATCTTATTAAAAATCTTACTGGCAGGAGAGTGTAATTATAGCATGACAGGTTTACATTGGAGTTTCCATTAAAACCATGGACATAAAAATTAAAAAGGACACAATGTATGACTTCAAAATGTGGACCGAGTTACATCTGTGTGCCCTGGTCAAATTATCCCTCACCCTCTAACTTTGCTTCACCTGAAGATTACATTTGGTTTTGACTGACTCTGTGCAACATCTAGGGAGATCAACTAGTCTATATTTTAAAACTCTTGTATATATGCGCATTTCCTATCCCAAAAACTTGACTTCCTGTCAGGATTTTTGATTAATGGTTTTATGTCAACATTTATAATGGAAAATCCCTATCTACCTCGGTCAACAATGGGTTGTCACGATTCTGGCTTCCATCTAGTAGGTGGCATTGTGGCAGCTCCTCTGTCCGTCTCCCAGCAGCTTAGGTTTTAGTACCGACACCTAGGAAGTTCCTCCGTTCTGCTCCAGCCTCTGCTTTTGAAGTTCCTGTAAGTTTTCAATTTTTGGAACCATTTTTTGAACGTTGTGACTGATATTTTTTAAAATATATTTACATTTGCCTCCTTCAACTTTCCCCCTTTCATTTTTAACTGGAACTCCATTCTTCACCCAGGCCCTACTCCAAGTACTGTGGGAAACACCATGGCAGATTTACTAGCACATAAATTTCTTGAGGTGATAACACTAACACCCCCAGTTCCTCTACAGGGTAGTGTTGCTACCTCAAAACAATATTACAAGAACTCCCATTACTCTTGCCTGCTCCACAGATGGCACTGTAACCCCTCTCAGTCTCTTACAACAAACACAGCTAAAAGACATACAATTTCCTCTGCTAACTGTGAGCAACACCACAGGAGGTGTCTTAAAATACTTCAACGTTTGGTGCTGAACATCAAGTTCAGAATCTTGACAAACTAAAGCTGCTACCCCATCAGGGAAACATTTTAAACCTCATTATAGGGTGTAAATGTAACTAATGTGATTGCAAGCTATAAAACCAGTGTACCTTGACAGTCTGGCTTGAACCTTAAAAAGACAAGATCGCTATTGTCAAGAATTATTAATAGTTCAATGATTGTCTTTGGAACTAAGCCACATGTACACAGTGCAATGAATACCAATTGAAATTGCTGTCTCAGCAATTTGGCTGAAGGGCAACAAGAAAAACTAAAGACCAGCATAGTAGCTGCAGTTTTCCACTTTTTGGATCCCTCATTTCATATGTGCAAATAGATACATCTCTTCTTTCATTTTCATTACATCTGTCCTGAGAACTACACACAGTATTCAGAATTTCCAGCCGCACTTGGCAAGAAACCTGGCGCATCGATCTGGGCAGTGCACCCTCGGGGGTAGAAGACAGACGAGAGGTAGCATTGAACTAGGTGGGGTGGCAGGGGGTTAAGAGGAGAAGGGAGGATAGTATTGACCAGAGAGCAAGCAGTCTCTAAGAGAGGGGGAGAGAAGGAACGCCCCCAGGTACACCTCTCAAAAGGATGGCTTGGGGAGGCGCAGTTTAGGGTAATGGGGCAGAGAAACAGCAGAAAATAGAAACCATGTGCCTCCTCCCACTCAAACAATTGGTGTACCTCAACCAAGAAATTTGCATATTGGTTTCTAACATAGCTAAATTCAGTGTGATCATACTGTACCAAAGTAATATTTTCTATAGGACTGGGCATTTTTTTTAAAAAACGCAGTAAGGATGCCTGACTGCAATCCTCCATACACCCACACAACAATCTAGCATTGGAAAATGGAGGGGGGGGGCGGTTGCAGGTACGTTTTCACACATCAGAATTGGCAACTGCTCCCAAAATAAGATGAGCAATGACTCATTTTTAAAAAGTGCGCCCTTTTAAAGTTGGTACCATCATGGTGACAAGTCACAACAATTAGACATATAAGTTTTTATTCACCAGTGGTCATTTTGAAAATGCCGCATAAGAAACTTGTTTCTGGACACCAAAACACCATACTTCTGTACAGAGTTCACTGTCACTGACTTTAGACATTCCACAGCACCCTGCCTTTTTATTGCAAATAGTTTATTATTGGGGGAGGGGGAAAGAGAGGAAGAAGAGGAGCAGCACAGATGTTCACTGGAAGGTGAGTTAAATTTGCTTTAAGTAGGTCTCTTGTCTTCTTAGTGCACAGTTTTGTTTATATGGGAGAGGTAGTGCCAGTAACTAATCTGTGTCTCATGCTTTTGAATGCTACAGGTTGCTCAAGATTCCAGAACACTACTGCATTCAAAGAAATGTGCCAGTCTCCAAATCACTATGCACAATCAATTTCACTGCCAATTTTTTTTTAAAAACAAAACTTGGTAGGTTTGGTCTTCAATCCATTAAGTGCCATCAAAGATGCAGCTCGCCATTCAGGGTGAATTCCCTAGCTAATCAAGATCCTGATTCCTTTGGGACATTGGCTAACTTGTTAGCGGCCTTTTGAGATCATCAGCTCAGTTGAAGGAAAAGAAAGGTTTGTTCAGGTTGTTCCTGAAGAATGAGAAAAATGTCCATGTTAACTAGATCTTGTACTCATTCTGGTTGTAGACAGGTTGCTTAAAAATTTTAAAAACAAAGCTTGGCCACAGACAAAAACTATACAGGCCAAAGCAACTGTACGTCATTCAGTTCTGCTATGCTACTCTGAAGACAAGCTTTAAATGGTCAGAGTCTGCAGCTATCAGGTGCTACTAAAAGAGCATTTCCATTTTTTGGAGCTGTTGAGGACTTTTGTTCCAGTGATAGCTTAACTACTTCTTAAATCAGTTCTTTTTTTGAAATATTAAGCCTTGAATTCAAGTCTTCAGAAATAAAACTACTTTGGAAGCTATTTTGTTAGCTACATTTTAAAGCAGAAATGTTCTTTGGAAGATTTCCATTTAGGTTCTCCTGAGAGTTCATATGGAAAAATGCAGATTATGGTATAGCAGTGAGCCATAGAGACCAGGAAGGTCTCTCGTCTGTGTAGTGATGGGGCACTACAACTGGTCGTGTTCAGTTTTTGTTGGGGTTGGGAGAGGGAGGAAAAAAGGCAGAATTATCAGCCAGAATGTCCAGTCCTGATCACTGTCCAATGACTGTATTCAACAGCAAAGATTAGGCTCAACTGTGATGCCCCTAGTGGTCAAACAGCCAACCAACGCTCAAATATGAAGAATGGCTAACCAAGCAAAGTATTAGAAGACTACTGGATCCCATACCAGTTAAGGCATTGGTTTGCAGCGTTATCTGGAACCAAGAGGAAAGAAACAGTCTCCACTAATAGGTATGCTCCTCTGGGTTCCATTTCCGAGCAAATCCTTATTTGGAGGACAGATAGCAAAAATATCTAGCCACAAATAATTCAAGATATATTTTCAAGTTCAGAGTGTTCTTACCGGAGGTGTACATCTTTATAGAATGTGCAAAAACTGAAGCCATTACCTCCCATTTAGATCAGTTTTAAGCTGTTAAATATATTATCCAAGAGATGCAGAAAATATAAATGGGCACCTATGAGGTGTAAGGTTTAGGCAGAAGGAGAACATATCAATTTTAGAATGTCTAAGGAATCAACCAACGAAAAATACATTTCAAACACCAAGAGTTGAAATAATGGTCATTCAACAGAGCAATCCAGCCTTTTCTCCATACCTTGAACACTTTGATTTGGCAGCTAGCTGAATGAAGATGCTCTGTATATTCACCATTTTCATTCTCTTTGAATGTATCTATTTGAATTCGGAAAGGCACTCCTTTTTCTCCTCCATGTTTCCTCGTTGTGAATTCAGTACTAATACAATGCACCTAAAGAAACAAGCAGGTACATGACCAAGAGAAAAAGCATGAAAAAGGAAAATGACAAGGTACCAAACAATTGCAGCTTTTTATGGAATTTCCTCTGGAAACATCTATTTAATATTTCTTTACTGCGATGTTGGACAGTAAAATGTTTTATTACGATCAAATATCTGCTGGAAAAAGCTAATGTATTACCAGTTACAATTAATCTAAAACCACATTATGTGCCAGGAATACCAATTGGAGTGTACACATGCCCAGTGTCGTGTCTTGTGAGCAACATGATCACTCTACATGCCCTAATTTGGATTTCACTGGAGACATACACTGCATTATAGTCAGCAATGCTCTGAAGTTCAAAACCTATAGTTTTCTATTCTTGATGGGAATTCATGGAGAAGGGGCAGCAATGGAACTATGGCAATTCTTTGAAACCAAACAAATGGATTAGGGGAAAGAAACCCAATCTTTTATTTCAGTTCAACTCTTTTTGGGACCTTTTTAACCTTTTTTCTTTTAAAAAAATTCTCACTTGGATTTTAATGTGGGAAAAACTAAAAGACATTTAAATTTCATTACATTTTTTGTTGATTACATTCAATATGTATAATAAAGTTAATAAAGCATTTTCAGGTAGGTTTCAGAATTGTTGAAAAATCAAGAGGCCTTGTTTCTGCATAAGTAACATGGAGATGTGATTGAATTGACAATGCCTCGAGGAGACATTCCACCCCCTTTTTCCTCAATCAGTATAGCCAAGCTCCATGGATGCATAATGCTATAAATCAAGATAATACTGGACTGAATCATAAAAGATGTTGGGGTACAGTAGCTATGTGGCAGTATAAATTAGCAGAATATTCCAAGCCACGAACAAGTACATAGGTATCTGAAAATGAACGAGAAATCTGGAGAATCTTTTGGTAGCATTAAAATCAGATTGTACAATTTAGATTTAAACCTCTACAGTCTTCTTTTATCTTCTCCATCCTGCCAAAGAAAAATAAAACGTTTCACTTTGTTTTGGGTGGGAGGGGGTTAGAAAGAGTAAAGGGAGAGGGGAAATGGTGATAAATTTTTTGGGTCCTACGTTTTGCTTTGAATGCCTAATTACACACTTTTAAATCTTACTTCTCATTTAATTTGAGTTTGAAATGCATCAAGAAAGGAAACAGTGTACACCTTAGCTAAACATGTGGGGGGGGGGGGGGGGGCGGGGGGAAGTATTATATGGACAATTATTCAAGCAACATAAGCACTGAACTCTAGACTAGCGCCCTCAAGTTTCAAACCCCATTTTTTTTAACATAAAATAAATCTCCATTTTTCTCCTCTTCTGAAGATACAGACTCATGCTGGAATACAGTTGCGGGATCTTGTCCAAGTTGTCATCCTTCATAAGAAAGCCAATGTATGGCAACAGGCTGCTTGACATCACAGCCAAGCCAAGCCCTGTTCTCACTTGACATCCACGCGTGCACTTCCAGTAGGGATCATAGAATAGCATTCAGAAGCAGGAACTCGGGCTGATTTTTCATCTGTCTAGTCAGAGATCAAACTCAGCAGATACTATTAACCAACTTGGGACCTTTTGTTCTGTGTGGCCTAGTGCCCACTAGGTCATGAGAAGAGATCTCAATTCTGGTCTGGACTGGCATGTTCACACAAACTTTCTCCGAAGGTGCCCCTCAATTGGGTTTCTCACACGACCTATTGATCGAAGATTAGGTCACAGTGTAACCAAGTAGTTGAAATGTCAGTATGTAAGGACAGAAACAAAATTATCAGTGTGGAAGTAAAGGAATTCACACACCAACTTTTCACTGTTACCTGCTCATAAAATTGGTACATGCACAAAACTGATATGAGCAACTTGCTCTCGAGAAGTAAATAATCAGGATATACTAAACCCTGAATAATGGAAGAGACATCATACCTGGATAAATACAGAGGTTCTTTTTGAAGGGTCCCAAAGAAACTCCACTGTATTTAATTGTGTTGGATTTGCTCTGGGGTCAACAATCCCTACTGACAAAGGGATATCTGAAACAAAAAACAGGTATTATTGCAGAAACACTCAAATTCAAATTGAACAATTGCTTATCAAGGAGCTACTATTACCCCAGATACAGCATTGCATTTGGTCACACTATCCAGTCAAAAAATAAAAATGTTGCATTTATCAAAATATCAGCAGCCACTTGGGTCACTGCTGAAGATCTAAAGAGCACAGCTATGTAATATGCAGCTTTACAAATCTTACTTGGAAATAGAGTGTGAATCCGAGACAACACAGGCCATTAAAAGAATTTGCCTCAATTGACTAACATACAAACTAAGGATAATTCACTACTCTAATTAAACCACACTCAGGAATTCCACTACAATAACCATTACCCTCATTATTACCTGAGCAGAGTTATCAGAAGGGCAACCTTCACCTTCATTATTCCTCCAGACCCCAAATGTTTCTTTGCCCTTCCCACCTCACTATATTACCTGATATAGAACAAGTTACAATCAAGATGCTGCAAGATCCTATTCATACGTGACAAGGGAGTTACCTACATCACCACATGAAAAAAAAAGTTCATTATGAGATGGGCAAGCATTACCCTTCCATCAACTCCACTCAGATTTGAATTTTTAAAAATCCAGAAGCATTTAAACTGAAGGTAAAGCCCAGGGGCCTAGAATGTATTTTTTAAAAATTGATTCTTGGGATGTGGGTGTCACTGGCAAGGCCGGCATTTATTGCCCATCCCTAATTGCCCTCGAGAAGGTGGTGGTAAACCACCTTCTTGAATCGCTGCATTCCATGTGGTGAAGGTGCTCCCACAGTGCTGTTAAGTAGGGAGTTCCTGGATTTTGACCCGGTGACGATGGAGGAACGGCGATATATGTGTCCATGTCGGGGTGGTGTGTGACTTGGAGATGATGTTCCCATGATGTTGCTGCTCTTGTCCTTCAAAGTCCGAGAAGCCATGGGTTGGGGAGGTGTTGTCGAAGAAGCATTCGCTAGTTGCTGCAGTACATCCTGTAGATAGTACACACTGCAGCCACGGTGCGCTGGTGGTGGAGGGAGTGGATGTTTAAGCCAGTGGATCAAGCGGACTGCTTTGACCTGGATGGCATCAAGCTTTGAGTGTTGTTGCAGCTGCACCCATCCAGGCAAGTGGAGACCATTCCATCACACTCCTGACTTGTGCCTTGTAGATGGTGGAGAGGCTTTGGGGAGTCAGGATGTGAGCCACTCACAGCAGAATACCCAGCCTCTGACCTGCCCTAGTAGCCACAGCATTTATGTGGCTGGTTCAGTTGAATTTCTGCTCGATGGCGAGCCCCAGGATGTTGATGTGGATTCAGCAGTGGTAATACTGTTGAAAGTCATGGGGAGATGGTTAGATCTTTCTCGTTGGAGATAGAATCATAGAAAGGTTATGGCACGGAAGGAGGCCATTCGGCCCATCGAGTCCGTGCCGGCTCTACGCAACATCCCCACCCTATCCCCGTAGCCCTGCACGTTTTTCTCGTTTCAAGTACTTATCCAGTTCCCTTTTGAAGGCCATGTTGAATCTGCCTCCACCACCCCCTCGGGCAGTGCATTTCAGATCCCAACCACTCGCTGTGTAAAAAGGTTTTTCCTTATTTTCCTTTGGTTCTTTGCCAATCACCTTAAATCTATGTCCTCTGGTCCTTGACCCTTCCACTAATGGGAACAATTTCTCTCTATCTAGGCCCTTCAGGATTTTGAATACCTCTATCAAATCTCCTCGCAACTGTCTCTGTTCCAAGGATAACAACCCCAGCTTCTCCAGTCTATCCACGTAATTAAAGTCCCTCATCCCTGGAGTCATTCTCGTAAATCTCTTCTGCACCCTCTCTAAGGCCTTCACATCTTTCCTAAAGTGCAGTGCCCAGAACGGGAAAAAATATTCCAGTTGTGGTCAAACCAGTGTTTCATAAAGGTTCATCATGACTTCCATACTTTTGTACTCTATGCCTCTATTTAAAAAGCCCAGCATCACGTATGCTTTTTTAACCACTTTCTCAACTTGCCCTGCCACCTTAAACGCTTTGTGCACATATACCCCCAGATCTCTCTGTTCCTGCACCCCTTTTAGAATTGTGCCATCTAGTTTATATTGCCTCTCCTCGTTCTTCCTACCGAAATGTATCACTTCGCATTTTTCTGCATTAAATTTCTTCTGCCACGTGTCCGCCCATTCCACCAGCCTGTCTATATCCTCTTGAAGTCTATCACTATCCTCCTCACTGTTCACTACCCGTCCAATTTTTGTGTCATCTGCAAATTTTGGAATTGCACCCTGTACACCCAAGTCCAAGTCATTAATATATATCAAGAAAAGCAGTGGTCCCAGCACCGATCCCTGGGGAACACCACTGTACACCTTCCTCCAGTCCAAAAAACAACCGTTCACCACTACTCTCTGTTTCCTGTCACTTAGCCAATTCTGTATCCACGTTGCTACTGCCCCCTTTATCCCACGGGCCACAATCTTGATGATAAGCCTACTGTGCGGTACTTTATCAAACACCTTTTGAAAGTCCATATGCACCACATCAACTGCATTGCCCTCATCTACCCTCTCTGTTACCTCATCAAAAAACTCTATCAGGTTAGTTAAACACGATTTGCTTTTAACAAATCCACGCTGGCTTTCCCTAATCAATCCACACTCGTCCAAGTGACTGTTAATTCTGTCCCAGATTATAGTTTCTAGAAGTTTCCCCACCACTGAGGTTAAACTGACTGGCCTATAGTTGCTGGGTTTATCCTTACACCCTTTTTTGAACAAGGGTGTAATATTTGCAATTCTCCAGTCCTCTGGCACCACTCCCATATCTACGGGTGTTTGGAAGATTATAACCAGTACCTCCGCAATTTCCACCCTTACTTCCCTCAGCATCCGAGGATGCATCCCATTCGGACTGGGTGACTTATCTACTTTAAGTACAGCTAGCCTTTCCAGTACCTCCATCAATTTTTAGTCCATCCAGTATCTCAACAATATCTTCCTTTACTGAGACTGTGGCAGCATCTTCTTCCTTGGTAAAGATAGATGCAAAGTACTCATTTAGTACTTCAGCCATCTCCTCTGCCTCCATGAGTAGATCTCCTTTATGGTCCCTAATCGGCCCCACCCCTCCTCTTACTACCTATTTACATGGCCGAAAAAGACTTTTGGATTCCCTTTTATGTTGGCCACCAGTCTATTCTCATACTCTCTCTTTGCCCCTCATTTCCTTTTTCACTTCCCCTCTGAACTTTCTATATTCAGCCAGGTTCTCACTTGTGTTATCAATCTGACATCTGTCATACGCCCCTTTTCTACGTTTCATCTTGCTCACTATCTCTTTTGTCATCCAGGGAGCTCTGGCTTTAGTTGCCCTACCTTTCTCCCTCGTGGGAATGTGCCGAGACTGTACCCGAACCATCTCTTCCTTGAAGCCAGCCCACTGTTCAATTACTGTTTTGCCTGCCAATCTTTGATTCCAGTTTACCCGGGCCAGATCTGTTCTCATCCCATTGAAATTGGCACTCCTCCAATTGAGTATTTTTACTTTAGAGTGGTCCGTGTCCTTTTCTATAGCTAATCTAAACCTTATGATACTATGATCGCTGCCCCCTAAATGCTACCCCGCTGACACTTGCTCCACTCACCCCACCTCATTCCCTCGAACCAAGTCCAGCAATGCCTCCTTCTTCGTTGGGCCGGAAACGTACTGGTTAAGAAAGTTATCCTGAACACATTTCAAAAATTCCTCCCCCTCTGTACCCCTTATATTATTATTGTTATCCCAGTCTATATTAGGATAGCTGAAGTCCCCATTATCACTACTCTATAGCTTTTGCACCCCTCTGTAATTTCCCTGCAAATTTGCTCCTCTATCTCCTTCCCACTAGTTGGTGGCCTATAGAATACACCCAGTAGTGTAATGGCATCTCTTTTATTTCTTAACTCTAACCAAATAGATTCTGTCCTTGACCCCTCTAGGACATGCTCTCTCTCCAGTACAACAATATTCTCCTTAATCAAAACTGCCATCCCCCCCCAACCTCCTATCTTTCCTTCCCTATCTTTCCAGAACACCTTGTATCCAGGAATATTTAGTACCCAATCCTGCCCTTTTTTGAATCAGGTCTCCATTATCGCCAAGACATCGTATTCCCATGTGGTTATTTGCGCCTGCAGCTCACCAACCTTGTTTATCATACTTTGTGCGTTTACACACATGCACTGCAAACCAGTCTTAGACTTTCTTGTACTCTCTCTTAGTCTGATCCCACCGAATACTGTACTATTACTTGCTCTAGTGCTATCTTTCTCCCCCTAATCCTTTGTGCCCTTTGAGATGGCCACTGCCTGGCACTTGTGAATGTTACTATGCTACGGGTACAGTTGCATAGTAGTTATGTTCCTGGACTCGTAATCCAGAGACCTGGACTAATAATCTGGAGTCATGATTTCAAATCCTGCCATGGCAGCTGGGGAATTTAAATTCAATTAATTAAATAAAATCTGGAATTAAAAAGCTAGTATCAGTAACGGTGGCCATGAAACTACCGGATTGTCGTAAAAACCCATCTGGTTCACTAATTTCCTTTTGGGAAGGAAACCTGCGGTCCTTACCCAGTTTGGCCTATATGTGACTCCAGACCCACAGCAATGTGGTTGATTCTTAATTGCCCTCTGAAATGGCCTAGCAAGCCACACAGTTGCACAATCTCACTTAAAAAAAAAGTCATAAGAATAAAACCTGACGGACCACCCGGCATCGGACCACTAGGTACCGGACACGACAAAGGCAAACCAAGCCCAGTCGAACCTGCAAAGTCCTCCTCACTAACATCTGGGGACTTCTGCCAAAGTTTGGAAAGCTGTCCCACAGACTAGTCAAGCAACAGCCATACTCTCAGAATCATACTCTTCCATTACCATTCTTGGGTATGTCCTGTCCCACCGGCAGGACAGACCCACCAGAGGTGGCAGTACAGTGATATACAGTCAGGAGGGAGTGGCCCTGGGAGTCCTCAACATCGACTCTGGACCCCATGAAATCTCATGGCATCAGGTCAAACATGGGCAAGGAAACCTCCTGCTGATTACCAATTACCGTCCTCCTCCATGTTGAGCACCACGTGGAGGAAGCACTGAGGGTAGCAAGGGCACAGAATGTACTCTGGGTGGAGGACTTGAATGTCCATCACCAAGAGTGGCTCAGTAGCACCACTACTGAACGAGCTGGCCGAGTCCTGAAGGACATAGCTGCCAGACTGGACCTGTGGCAGGTGGTGAGCAAACCAACACGAGGGAAAAACTTACTTGACCTCGTCCTCACCAATCTACCTGACCCAGATGCATCTGTCCATGACAGTAGTGGTAGGAGTGACCACCGCACAGTCCTCGTGGAGACAAAGTCCCATCTTTGCACTGAGGACACCATCCAACGTGTTGTGTGGCACCATCACTGTGCTAAATGGGATAGATTCAGAACAGATCTAGCAGCTCAAAACTGGGCATCCATGAGGCGCTTTGGGCCATCAGCAGCAGCAGAATTGTATTCCAGCACAATCTGTAACCTCATGGCCCAGCATATTCCTCACTCTACCATTACCAATAAGCCAGGGAATCAGCCCTGGTTCAATGAGGAGTGTAGAAGAGCATGCCAGGAGCAGCACCAGGCGTACCTAAAAATGAGGTGCCAACCTGGTGAAGCTACAACTCAGGACTACATACATGCTAAACAGCGGAAGCAACATGCTATAGACAGAGCTAAGGGATTCCACAATCAACAGATCAGATCAAAGCTCTGCAGTCCTGCCACATCCAGTCGTGAATGGCGGTGGACGATTAAACGACTAACGGGAGGAGAAGGCTCTGTAAATATCCACATCCATAATGATGGCGGAGTCCAGCACATGAGTGCAAAAGACAAGGCTGAAGCGTTTGCAACCATTTTCAGCCAGAAGTGCTGAATGGATGATCCATCTCGGCCTCCTCCAGATATCCTCACCATCACAGAAGCCAGTCTTCAGCCAATTCGATTCACTCCACGTGATAGCAAGAAATGGCTGAGTGCACTGGATACAGCAAAGGCTATGGGCCCCGACAACATCCCGGCTGTAGTGCAGAAGACTTGTGCTCCAGAACTAGCCGCGCCCCGAGCCAAACTGTTCCAGTACAGCTGCAACACTGGCATCTACCTGACAATGTGGAAAATTGCCCAGGTATGTCCTGTCCACAAAAAGCAGGACAAATCCAATCCGGCCAATTACCGCCCCAGCAGTCTACTCTCAATTATCAGCAAAAAGTGATGGAAGGTGTCGTGGACAGTGCTATCAAGCGACACTTACTCACCAATAACCTGCTCACCAATGCTCAGTTTGGGTTCTGCCAGGACCACTCAGCTCCAGACCTTATTACAGCCTTAGTCCAAACATGGACCAAAGAGCTGAATTCCAGAGGTGAGGTGAGAGTGACTGCCCTTGACATCAAGGCAGCACTTGACCGAGTGTGGCACCAAGGAGCCCTAGTAAAATTGAAGTCAATGGGAATCAGGGGGAAAACTCTCCAGTGGCTGGAGTCATAACTAGCACAAATGAAGATGGTAGTGGTTGTTGGAGGCCAATCATCTCAGCCCCAGGACATTGCTGCAGGAGTTCCTCAGTGTAGTGTCCTAGGCCCAACCATCTTCAGCTGCTTCATCAATGACCTTCCCTTCATCAAATGGGTCAGAAATGGGGTTGTTCACTGATGATTGCACAGTGTTCAGTTCCACTCGCAACCCCTCAGATAATGAAGCAGTCCGTGCCCACATGCAGCAAGACCTGGACAACATCCAGCCTTGGACTGATAAGTGGCAAGTAACATTCGCGCCAGACAAGTGCCAGGCAATGACCATCTCCAACAAGAGAGAGTCTAACCACCTCCCCTTGACATTCAACGGCATTACCATCACTGAATCCCCCACCATCAACATCCTGGAGGTCACCATTGACCAGAAACTTAGCTGGACCAGCCACATAAATACTGTGGCTACGAAAGCAGGTCAGAGGCTGGGTATGCTGCGGCGAGTGACTCACCTCCTGACTCCCCAAAGCCTTTCCACCATCTACAAGGCACAAGTCAGGAGTGTGATGGAATACTCTCCACTTGCCTGGATGAGTGCAGCTCCAACAACACTCAAGAAGCTCGACACCATCTAGGACAAGGCAGCCCTCTTGATTGGCACCCCATCCACCACACCAAACATTCACTCCCTTCACCACCGGTGCACAGTGGCTGCAGTGTGTACCATCCACAGGATGCACTGCAGCAACTCGCCAAGGCTTCTTCGACAGCACCTCCCAAACCCACGACCTCTACCACCTAGAAGGACAAAGGCAGCAGGCACATGGGAACACCACCACCTTCACATTCCCCTCCAAGTCACACACCATCCAGACTTGGAAATATATCGCTGTTCCTTCATCGTCGCTGGGTCAAAATCCTGGAACTACCTTCCTAACAGCACAGTGGGA
>NW_027139874.1:0-83609 GCF_035084215.1 Heptranchias perlo | reverse complement strand
TAGAGAGAGTGTAGGGGAGGGAATGGAGAGAGAGAGAGAGTGTGTAGGGGGAGGAATGGAGAGAGAGAGAGAGTGTAGGGGGAGGGAATGGAGAGAGAGAGAGAGAGTGTAGGGGGAGGGAATGGAGAGAGAGAGAGTGTAGGGGGAGGGAATGGAGAGAGAGAGAGAGAGAGAGTGTAGGGGGAGGGAATGGAGAGAGAGAGAGTGTAGGGGGAGGGAATGGAGAGAGAGAGAGAGAGAGTGTAGGGGGAGGGAATGGAGAGAGAGAGAGAGTGTAGGGGGAGGGAATGGAGAGAGAGAGAGAGTGTAGGGGGAGGGAATGGAGAGAGAGAGAGAGTGCGGGGGAGGGAATGGAGAGATAGAGTGTAGGGGGAGGGAATGGAGAGAGTGTTTGGGGGGAGGGAATGGAGAGAGAGAGAGTGTAGGGGGAGGGAATAGAGAGAGAGAGTGTAGGGGGAGGGAATGGAAGAGAGAGAGAGAGAGAGAGTGTAGGGGGAGGGAATGCAGAGAGAGAGAGTGCGGGGGGAGGGAATGGAGAGAGAGAGAGTGCGGGGGGAGGGAATGGAGAGAGAGAGAGTGCGGGGGGAGGGAATGGAGAGAGTGTTTGGGGGGAGGGAATGGAGAGAGAGTGTTTGGGGGGAGGGAATGGAGAGAGAGAGTGTTTGGGGGGAGGGAATGGAGAGAGAGAGTGTTTCGGGGGAGGGAATGGAGAGAGAGAGTGTTTCGGGGGAGGGAATGGAGAGAGAGTGTTTGGGGGGAGGGAATGGAGAGAGAGAGTGTTTCGGGGGAGGGAATGGAGAGAGAGAGTGTTTGGGGGGAGGGAATGGGGAGAGAGAGAGTGTGCGGGGGAAGGAATGGAGAGAGAGAGTGCTGGGGGAGGGAATGGAGAGAGAGAGTGTGGGGGGAGGGAATGGAGAGAGAGAGAGTGCGGGGGGAGGGAATGGAGAGAGAGAGAGTGCGGGGGGAGGGAATGGAGAGAGAGAGAGAGTGCGGGGGGAGGGAATGGAGAGAGAGAGAGAGTGCGGGGGGAGGGAATGGAGAGAGAGAGAGTGCGGGGGGGAATGGAGAGAGAGAGAGAGAGAGTGCGGGGGGAGGGAATGGAGAGAGAGTGCGGGGGGAGGGAACGGAGAGAGAGAGAGTGCGGGGGGACGGAACGGAGAGAGAGTGCGGGGGGAGGGAACGGAGAGAGAGAGTGCGGGGGGAGGGAACGGAGAGAGAGAGTGCGGGGGGAGGGAACGGAGAGAGAGTGTAGGGGGAGGGAACGGAGAGAGTGTGTAGGGGGAGGGAACGGAGAGAGAGTGTAGGGGGAGGGAACGGAGAGAGAGTGTCGGGGGAGGGAACGGAGAGAGAGTGTAGGGGGAGGGAACGGAGAGAGAGTGTCGGGGGAGGGAACTGAGAGAGAGTGTAGGGGGAGGGAACGGAGAGAGAGAGAGAGAGTGAGCGTTGGGGCAGGGAACGGGAAGAGAGGGAGATATTCTAACTGTTACCCACATAATGCAGCAGGAGCAGGGCTGCAAACATCACACAGAATCACCGTGGCACAGAGTAAAAGTGATTATTTTAATTATTCATATTTCTTAAATTATTAAAAACAAACTATGAAAATTGAACACCATTACACAGACTTTCCTATTGCCTGTTTAAAGATTAAACACCAGTGATAAGAACAAGATAGTCTAACCTACATAAACAGAGCCCACCTTTCAGAGCTTCCTTCGCCTCTAAACTACATTTGGACACATAATGGGGTAGAAATTGGTCTCGGGCTGTAGTGTGAAACGGGTGATCGCCAATCGGCCGCCCGTTTTTACACTCCGCCTGATTCTCTTTTCCATTCAAGTCAAAAATCAGAATCGTATCTCTGATTCGCTATTGGCCGTTTCACACCATCGTCCGAGGCTCATTCCCAGCCCCACAGGGAGGTGAAATCAGTCTCCGCTCATCGGGCTCGTCGCCAAATCGGCAGCCCCTTCTCCACCGCGGCAGAACGGGAAAGGAAACCGGGTGTGGTGTGAAACGGGCTGGTGATTCGCGATGAGCTCATTTCACACTCCCGGTGTAGATCAGTTTCACTCCTGCAGTACGTTCACATTTATAACAACGACATCTTGCATTCATATAGTGCCTTTAACGTAGTAAAACGTCCCAAGGTGCGTCACAGGGGCAATTATCAAACAAAATCTGACTCCGAACCACATAAAGGAGATATAAGGACAGGTGACCAAAAGCTTGGTCAAAGAGGTAGGTTTTAAGGAGCGACTGAATGGAGGAGACACGGAGGTGGAGGGTTTCAGGAGGGAATTCCAGAGCTTTGGGCCGAGGCAGCTGAAGGCACGGCCGCCAATGGTGGAGGTTTGAAAATCGGGGATGCGCAAGAGGCCAGAATTGGAGGAGCACAGAGATCTCGGAGGGTTGTCGGGCTGGAGGAGGTTGCAGAGATAGGGAGGGGCGAGGCCATGGAGGGTTTTGAAAACAAGAATAAAATGTTAAAATTGAGGCGTTCCTGGACCGAGAGCCAATGTAGGTCAGCGAGTACAGGGGCTGATGGGTGAACGGGACTTGGTGCGAGTATATACACATGTACACACACATGATGAGGTATTTTGGGGGGAGGGAGGGGTGCGGGAAAGAGTTTGTAGCAATTCAAGGTGTGAGAGGAGAGGGGAAGGACTTACTTCCCTCTGCATTCAATTACAATCAAAGGAACGCAGTATGAAAACCACAGTGTTCTGATTATACAGTGTTTAATAAATCTAGCACCAAGCCAACAAGTAATGAAATTTAAACAGAGCAACAACCGACACTGCGAGAACATAAGAAATAGGAGCAGGAGTAGGCCACATGGCCCCTTGCGCCTGCTCCACCATTCAATCAGATCAAGGCTGATCTTTGACCTCAACTCCACTTTCCTGCCCGATCCCCATATCCCTTGATTCCCCGAGAGTCCAGAAATCTGTCTATCTCAGTCTTGAATATATTCAACGACTCAGCATCCACAGCCCTCTGGGGCAGAGAATTCCAATGATTCACATCCCTCTGAGTGAAGAAATTCCTCCTCATCTCAGTCTTAAATGGCCGACCCCTTATCCTGAGATTGTGCCCCCTGGTTCTTAGACTCTCCAACCATGGGAAATAACCTCTCAGCATTTATCCTGTCAAGCCCCTTATAATCTGATATGTTTCAATGAGATCACCTCTCATTCTTCTAAACTCCAGAGAGTATAGGCCCATTCTACTCAGCCTCACCACGTATGACAACCCTCTCATCCCAGGAATTAATCTAGTGAACCTTTGCTGCACCGCCTCGAAGGCAAGTCTGTCCTTCCTTGGATAAGACCAAAACTGTACACATGACTCCAGGTGAGGTCTCACCAAAGCCCTGGACAATTTGAAAGCCCTGAGAAAAATTGATGTCCTTTTTTAAGTTCATCGAATCATAGAAAGGTTACAGCATGGAAGGAGGCCATTCGGCCCATTGAGTCCGAGCTGGCTCAATGCAAGGGTAATCCAGCTAGTCGCACTCCCCCACCCTGCAAATTTTTTCCTTTCAAGTACTTATCCAGTTCCCTTTTGAAGGCCATGATTGAATCTGCCTCCACCACCCCCTCAGGCAGTGCATTCCAGATCCTAACCACTCGCTGTGTAAAAGTTTTCCTCATGTCACCTTTGGTTCTTTTGCCAATCACCTGAAATCTAGGTCCTCTGGTCCTTGACCGCTCTGCCAATGGGAACAGTTTCTCTCAATCTGCTCTGTCTGGATCGCAACCATCTCAGTTCCAAGGAGAACAAGCTCAGCTTCTCCAGTTTATTCACATAACTAAAGTCCCACATCCCTGGAATCATTCTAGCAAATCTCTTCTGCACCCTCTCAAAGGCCTTCACGTCTTTCCTGAAGTGCAGTGCCCAGAACTGGACTCAATCCTCCAGTTGTGGCCGAACCAGTGTTTTATAAAGGTTCATCACGACTTCCATACTTTTGTACTCTATGCCTCTATTTATAAAGCCCAGGATCCCGTATGCTTATTTAACCGCTTTCTCAAACTGCTCTGCCACCTTCAACGATTTGTGCACATATACCACCAGAACTCTCGGTTCCTGTACCCCTTTTAGAGTTGTGCCCTCTAGATTATATTGCCTCTCCTCGTTCTTCCTAACGAAATGTATCACTTCACATTTTTCTACGTTAAATTTCATCTGCCACATGTCGGCCCTTGCCACCAGCCTCTTGAAGTCTATCACTATCCTCCTCACTGTTCACTACCCTTCTAAGTTTTGTGTCATCTGCAAATTTTGAAATTGTGTCCTGTACTCCCAGGTCCAAGCCATTAATATATATCAAGGAAAGCAGTGGTCCCAGCACCAACCCCTGGGGAAAACCACGATACACCTCCCTCCAGTCCAAAAAACAACCGTTCACCACTACTCTCTGTTTCCTGTCACTTACCCAATTCTGTATCGGTGTTGCTACTGCCCCTTTTATTCCATGGGCCATAATCTTAATAGCAAGCCTATTATGCAGCACTTTATCAAATGTCTTTTGAAAGTCCATACACACTACATCAACCGCATTGCCCTCATCAACCCTCTCTATTACCTCATCAAAAAACTCTATCAGGTTACTTAAACATAATTTACCTTTAACAAATCCATGCTGGCTTTCCCTAATCAATCCACAATTGTCCAAGTGACTGTTAATTCTGTCCTGGATTATCGTCTCTAAAAGTTTCCCCACCAACTGACTGGCCTGTAGCTGCTGGGTTTATCCTTACACTCGTTTTTGAACAAGGGTGCAACATTTGCAATTCTCCAGTCCTCTGGCACCACCCCTGTATCTACGGATGTTTGGAAGATTATGGCCAGCACCTCTCCAATTTCCATTATGGAGGTGCCTTCCCTCAGATGATGCTTTAAACTGCGGCCCTGCCGGCCTGTTCAGGTGGATGGTAAAGATCCCAGAGCATTATTTGAAGAGCAGGAACGTTTTGTGTCCCTAATAACATCCCTCCCTCTCGCAACACCAGGAAATTATTGGTTATTTATCTGAATGCTGGTTATGGGATCTTGCTGTGCACAAGGTGGTGGCTGTTTGTCACAAGTCATTGCTTCCACAGTAATTGATTGTAGGTGAAGCACTTTGAGACACACAGACAGGGACCGTATCGATGCAAGTCTTGCTGTGAATTTGCAGCGTTTCTGTGTGTTTGAGGTTTCTCCAGTTGTTGCCAGTTGTGGACACGGCTTTTCTCGGATTAGATTTTGAAATGCCGGTGTTTTGTATTTAAAGGCCGAGGAGGTGAGTCCGCCCTGAGTTTCTCTGCCCTGAGAATGGAGAAGAGCCGTGACTGTGTGCGGGAGGTGCGGACAGGCTGTGCGGATCTCCATCAGCAGCGACAAGGTGAAGGTGGCGACTCCCATCTTGTCTGATGGGCTCATTTCCCCCCCGAGCTCAGCCAGTCCCACATGTTGGAGCCGGGAAGCTGAAGCCCAATCGCTCACCGGCACTGAGTGAAAACGGCAACACCTGGAACTGGCGGCAGACCTGCCGGGCCCGGGATCGTCTCTAAACCCCGCCGTTCCCACACGGACTGTCCGGGCCGGGCCCGGGATCGTCTCTAAACCCCGCCGTTCCCACACGGACTGTCCGGGCCGGGCCCGGGATCGTCTCTAAACCCCGCCGTTCCCACACGGACTGTCCGGGCCGGGCCCGGGATCGTCTCTAAACCCCGCCGTTCCCACACGGACTGTCCGGGCCGGGCCCGGGATCGTCTCTAAACCCCGCCGTTCCCACACGGACTGTCCGGGCCGGGCCCGGGATCGTCTCTAAACCCCGCCGTTCCCACACGGACTGTCCGGGCCGGGCCCGGGATCGTCTCTAAACCCCGCCGTTCCCACACGGACTGTCCGGGCCGGGCCCGGGATCGTCTCTAAACCCCGCCGTTCCCACACGGACTGTCCGGGCCGGGCCCGGGATCGTCTCTAAACCCCGCCGTTCCCACACGGACTGTCCGGGCCGGGCCCGGGATCGTCTCTAAACCCCGCCGTTCCCACACGGACTGTCCGGGCCGGGCCCGGGATCGTCTCTAAACCCCGCCGTTCCCACACGGACTGTCCGGGCCGGGCCCGGGATCGTCTCTAAACCCCGCCGTTCCCACACGGACTGTCCGGGCCGGGCCCGCCCGCCATTTGTTTCTGTCGATGTTAAATTGTGTGGGTGGGGGATGGAATTGGTGCAGTGACTTGGAAAGTTGCCGATAAAACACGGAAAAGCGGCAGAGCCCGAGGAATAATTCAGCTCAGTGTTTAATTTATTGTATAATTAAGCTCAGTGTTTCATTAATTAATCAGATCGAAGGGGATAAAATTCAAATTAACTAAATAGAGGATACTAACATTAAAGGGCTCCTAATTTATATTAAAATCTGGTATTCATGTATAATAAGGAGGGGCCATGAAATAACACTGGCGAGCAAAATAAAGGAAAATCCTAAGATGTTTTATAAGTATATTAAGGGTAAGAGGATGACTCGGGAAAAAATAGGGCCCATTCGGGACAAAAATGGCAATCTGTGTGTGGAGCCGGCAGATGTAGGAGGGGTTCGAAATGAATTTTTTGCATCTGTTTTCACTATGGAGAAGGACGATGTAGACATAGAAATACGGCAGGGGGACTGTGATATACTCGAACATATTGGGCTCGAATTTAGCAGGCCTGCGGGTTCCCAGCGGGTGGTCCTCCGGGAGCATCGAAAACGCGGACGGGTAATTGTGTGCGTCCCCCACGCGATCGCGGAATAATTGGACCCATTAAGGCCTGCTTCCGGGTTCTGCGCTCCCCAGCTGCGTGCCGGCCGGCTGCGCATGCGCAGTACCGTCGACGCGATGTAGGAGCTCCAGTTAAAGGGGCAGTCTCCCAAAGCCCCTCCTGCTGCAAGCAAGAGGTCTGGGAGAATGGCTCAACCAAGGGGAAAGGCTGCGCCCCGTTTTTCAGATCTGGCACTGCAGCTGATGCTGGAGGGCGTGGGGAGGAGGAGGGAAACACTCTTCCCTGAGGATGGGCGCAAGTTCCCTGCCGCCGCAACCAGGAAGGCATGGGCAGAGGTGGCGGCGGAGGTGAGCAGCAGGGGCAACACCCCAAGGACTTGGGAGCAGTGCCGCAAGCGCTTCAATGACCTGACTAGGTCTGGCAAGGTGAGTACACCAACGCACCCTCCCACATCCCGTCCCCACCATCACGCCAAGCAGATCACAACCCCCTCCTGCACAGCCACCACTGCGCTCCATCAGCAATCCTCACAGCCACTCATTCACCATCCTCGCCGTGCACGCAAGTACCCACCGTCCCTGACCCCACCCGAACACTACCACACACCCCAATCCCCATGCAATGGGATGGGCACGTGGCCCACACTTCCTCCCATCCGTTCCGCGCCACGCTCAACCCAACCACACCGATGCTCGATGCGTCTCACGATGCAAGACGCACCCACTCACACATCTGTGTTTTGCCTTCACAGGAGAAGAGGAGCAAGAACAACCGCGAAAGGGCACGCACCGGAGGTGGGCCGCCGCAAGTGGTGGAGCTCACCGACGCAGAGGTGGAGGCGCTCGACCTCGCCCGCACGCGACATTGCCTGTCGGTGGCCGATGGCGAGTGTGTCGCTGCCGAAACGGCCGGTAAGGGAAAGCTGACACTCAACACCCATGATCGCGAGTGACCGTATCATCACCTGCCATCAGGCGCACTGTCAAGTTGGTCCACATGCCTCAAAGTGCCCTCTGTTCTCTTGCAGGTGCGTCTTTGGATCAAGCGAGCATGGAGGGCGATTCCTCAGAGGACATGGCGGTCTCTGAGGGTGCATCGTCACATCAGAGCCAACCATCCACCAGCGCAGAGACACGCACCTCGGTGGGTCCCCCTCGCCAACTAGTTGGGGTAGCACTTGGTGAGTCACTGCGCACGAGTGAGCATGAGCAGACCCTGGTGGCAGGGGCAGCCGCGGAGGGTCCGCGACGAAGGGAGCACTCATCTCCAGGCTCTGCTCAGCCGGACCCAGATGCTGAACCCAGGGGGCCACCAGAGAAAAGGAGAGTCGTCGAGGGCCACCAGCTAATTGCTGAGGTGCTGGCAGAGGTGCCGCGCGCATTGTCCACAATAGCGCAGACGATGGAGGAGTCCACCTCCTGCATGTGGGCATTGGTGGCGCAGGCACAGGAGGGTACCGGCGACACAGTGTCGCGGGTAGGTGCGGGACTGTCTGCGGTGGAGGACAGGCTGGCCTCCCTCGAGCGTCACGCACAGCTCCACTTCGAGTCCTTGCAGGCCCTCACAACGTCTGTACGGATTCAGGGTGAGCAACATTCCGACGCCACCAACAGGCTGAGGGATACACTAGGGGTGGCCTTGCAAGGCCTCACACATGCCATCCAAACTGCCGTCCAGCAGGGTGGAAGGGGTGATGTGGGCCGAGGCCAAGAGAGGGATGATGGTGACCGGGGACATGGAAGCGGGGACGCCTCTCAAGGCGTCCCCACGTCCCACCCGTCGCCCACCTCTCAACCAGCACCCGCAATGGTGCCTCCTCTCCAGGTGGCCGAGTCTGCCCCTGCCCCGGTGCAGGAGGAGCAGTCTGTGGAGGTGCCCTCACGGGCACCGAAACCCAGGGGCCGTCCGCCAAAAGCATCTACCCGGTCAAGGCAAGAAGACGAGCAACCTGCCACTACCTCTGCTGGAGCCACAGGGGTAGCACCACGTAGGGGTTCCCGGAGAAGAATTCCAAAGGCCTTATAATCACAAAGGGAATACACCAGGGTGTTTATTATTTTGTACTTTGTTTCTTAAATGATGTCACATTCCACATATTAAATAGTCTATTCTCACCACTCCTGCCACCTCTCGTCCATTCTTCCGCGGCTTGTGCAGTAGTTGCGTTCCGTGGAGGCCATCATGACGGCGAACACCTGCTGCCACCCATTGGGCACACTGCTGTGGGTGCAGGATTACTGGCAGCACTCTTCAGTGGAGGGGGCTGGTATGGCCGCTCGCATGTGCAGGTGAGGAGATGCGAGCACCTCGCAGTGTCTGACTCTAGGAGAACCGTTGACGTATGAGTGCGTCCCTGGCCCGGCGACCATCCCGGTGAGTCGCGGCTCGGCGCATGGGTCGTCCAACATCCTCGGGCGCGTCCTCCTCCTCCGCCTCCTCCGCCTCCGCCTCCTCCTCCTCCTCCTCCTCCTCCTCGCCCTCGCCTTCCTCAATGTGGGTGGCGGGTGTGGATGGGGCCTCCTCCAGCGGCACCCCTCTCTGTTGGGCCATGTTGTGCAGGGCACAGCAGACAACTATGATTCGTCCCACTCTGAATGGTGTGTATTGGAGCGCTCCCCCAGAACGATCAAGGCACCTGAAGCGCATCTTGAGAAGCCCTATGGTCTGCTCAATTGTAGACCTGGTAGCAGTGTGGCTGTCATTGTACCGACGCTCCGGCTCGGTGATGGGGTTCCTCAGAGGTGTCATGAGCCACGTGTGGAGGGGATACCCCTTGTCGCCGAGGAGCCAGCCGTTGCCGGCGTTGGGTGCCTGCAGGATGGGCGGGACGGCGGACTCCCTGAGGACAAAGGCATCGTGGCAGCTGCCGGGGTATCTGGCGCACACGTGTAGGAATCTCTGGCGGAGGTCACAGATGAGCTGGGCGTTCATGGAGTGATACCCCTTCCTGTTGATGAACAGCCCTGGCTCATGCGGAGGTGCCCGTATTGCGATGTGGGTGCAGTCGATTACACCCTGCACCCGTGGGAAGCCGGCCATGGCATGGAATCCAACCGCCCTCTCCATCTGGCTGCGCTCGTCCATGGCGAAGTTGATGTAGTGGGAGGCCCTGCGGAACAACCCATCGGTGACCTGCCTTATGCACTTGTGTGCAGAGGACTGACAGACCCCGGTGATGTCCCCGGTGGCACCCTGGAAGGAACCGGATGCGAAGAAGTTGAGGGCAGTGGTGACTTTGACGGCGACAGGTAAGAAGATGCTGCTTGGTCCATCAGGGAGCAGCTCGTCGTTAAGGAGGCTGCAGATGTCGGCGACTACCTGGCGATTGACTCTGAGCCTCCGTATGCACTGCTCCTCGGAGAGGTCCATGAAGCTGAGCCTCGCTCTGTACACCCTGTGCGGAGGGTAGTGCCTCCTGCGACGCATCGCTCTCTGCGGTTGCCCTCCCTCCTGCTGTGCAGGTGGGTGTGCCGCAGCACCGTGTTGGGGGGCCCCACGTCTCCGAGGCGGACGGCGTGGACTGCGAGGCTGCTGGGGCTGGTCATCCTGTTCGTCCTCCGACGATGTCAACGCACCACCCATCTGGCAGGTGTTGGTGTGAGGGGTTGTGCAGGGTAGGTGGGTGGGTCCTCGGACTGGGGCTGCGGTTTCGTGTCGGTCTGTCCTCTGGCTTGGCGGGGGTTGGTGGAGGGCAGGGGTTGCCCTATGTGACGCGGTGGCCTCCTGCGTGGGTGAGGGCGCTCCCCCGTGGAGCGCACCTTGGCACCTGGCACAGGCTGCTGGCTGCAACACGCCTGGTTTGAAGGGTCCTGTTTCCCCCAGTGTGGGAAACTGACTGCTTTGACCGTAAAATCCCACACTTCCTCTTTTGACAGCTGCTTCAGCTCATTAACTGACCACAACGAGCAAGTTAAGTGCTCTCAAGTGGAACCCCGCTGGCTTTAATTGCCTGCGGGATTCCCACCAGCGGGGCTTGCGCGCGCAGCCCCGCACGTCAGCGCGGTACCCGGAAGTGGCCGGGATTTCGTCCGAATCCGGTCACGTGATCGGAGATCGGGATTTTCGGGGCCCCCCCGCTGGAAACCCGCAGGTAACCCGACCCTAAAATCGAGCCCATTAACATCGAGCGGGAGGAGGTATTGGCGGTTTTAGCAGGCCTAAAAATGGATAAATCCCCAGGCCCGGACGAAATGTATTCCAGGCTACTGTGCGAGGCAAAGGAGGAGATTGCGGGGGCTCTAACACATATATTCAGAACCTCTCTGGCCACAGGGGATGTGCCAGAGGACTGGAGAACCGCTAATGTAGTACCATTATTCAAGAAGGGGAGTAGGGAAAAACCGGGGAACCACAGGCCAGTGAGCCTAACATCAGTGGTAGGAAAATTATTGGAAAAAATTCTGAAGGACAAAATTAGTCTCCACTTGGAGAAGCAAGGATTAATCAGGGATAGTCAACATGGCTTTGTCAAGGGAAGATCATGTCTGACTAATTTGATTGAATTTTTTGAGGGGGTGACTAGGGGGTGATGAGGGTAACGCAGTGGATGTGGTATACATGGATTTCAGTAAGGCCTTCGATAAAGTCCCCCACAGGAGACTGGTCAAGAAGGTACGAGCCCATGGAATCCAGGGTGCATTGGCACTTTGGATACAAAACTGGCTTAGTGGCAGAAGGCAGAGGGTGATGGTCGAAGGTTGTTTTTGTGACTGGAAGCCTGTGGCCAGTGGGGTACCACAGGGATCGGTGCTGGGTCCCTTGCTGTTTGTGGTCTACATTAATGACTTGGATATGAATGTAAAAGGTATCATCAGTAAGTTCGCTGATGATACAAAGATTGGTAGGGTGGTAAATAGCGAGGAGGATAGCCTCAGTCTGCAGAACGATATAGATGGGTTGGTCAGATGAGCGGAACAGTGGCAAATGGAATTTAACCCGGAAAAGTGCGAGGTGATGCACTTTGTAGGGACTAACAAGGCAAGGGAATACACAATGAATGGGAGGACCCGAGGCAAGACAGAGGGTCAGAGGGATCTTGGTGTGCAAGTTCACAGATCCCTGAAGGCGGCAGAACAGGTAGATAAGGTGGTAAAGAAGGCATATGGGATACTCGCCTTTATTAGCCGAGGCATAGAATATAAGAGCAAGGAGGTTATGATGGAGCTGTATAAAACACTGGTTAGGCCACAGCTGGAGTACTGTGTGCAGTTCTGGTCGCCACACTACAGGAAGGATGTGATCACTTTGGAGAGGGTGCAGAGGAGATTCACCAGGATGTTACATGGGCTGGAGCGCTTCAGCTATGAAGAGAGACTGGGAAGATTGGGTTTGTTTTCCTTGGAGCAGAGGAGGCTGAGGGGGGACATGATTGAGGTGTACAAAATTATGAGGGGCACAGATAGGATGGATAGTAAGGAGCTTTTTCCCTTCGTTGAGGGTTCTATAACAAGGGGGCATAGATTCAAGGTAAAAGGCGGGAGGTTTAGAGGGGATTTGAGAAAGAACTTTTTCACCCAGAGGGTGGTTGGAGTCTGGAACTCACTGCCTGAAAGGGTTGTGGAGGCAGGAACCCTCACAACATTCAAGAAGCATTTGGATGAGCACTTGAAATGCCATAGCATACAAGGTTACGGACCAAATGCTGGAATATGGGATTAGATTAGACTGGGCTTGATGGCCGGCGCGGACACGATGGGCCGAAGGGCCTCTATCCGTGCTGTATGACTATGACTCTCTATGACTCTAATAAATAGGCGTTAAGGAAAAATAAAATAAACAAGTCAATAAACAAAAAACAAGGCTAATTAGCTGCTAATTAATCTGAAATCAAGCTAAATCTATCTACCAAATGTAATCTTGATCTCAAGTAATTGAATTATATCTGGAACTAAATTCATACAAATAAATAAAAACTAAAAACGACAGGGCAGGCAATGTGGCGGGACTGTGATATGTGGGAGTTGGTGGACGATCCTGGATTGCCACATCTGCAGGAAATGGGAATCGGGGAAAACTCTCCAGTGGCTGGAGTCATACCGAGCACAAAGGAAGATGGTAGTGGTTGTTGGAGGCCAATCATCTCAGCCCCAGGACATTGCTGCAGGAGTTCCTCAGGGCAGTGTCCTAGGCCCAACCATCTTCAGCTGCTTCATCAATGACCTTCCCTCCATCATAAGGTCAGAAATGAGGATGTTCGCTGATGATTGCACAGTGTTCAGTTCCATTCGCATCCACTCAGAATATGAAGCTGTCCGTGCCTGCATGCAGCAAGACCTGGACCACATCCAGGCTTGGGCTGATAAGTGGCAAGTAACATTCGCGCCAGACAAGTGCCAGGCAATGACCATCTCCAACAAGAGAGAGTCTAACCACATCCCCTTGACATTCAATGGCATTACCATCGCCGAATCCCCCACCATCAACATCCTGGGGGTCAACATTGACCAGAAACTTAACTGTACCAGCCATATAAATACTGTGGCTACAAGAGCAGGTCAGAGGCTGGGTATTCTGCAGCAAATGACTCACCTCCTGACTCCCCAAAGCCTTTCCACCATCTACAAGGCACAAGTCAGGAGTGTGATGGAATACTCTCCACTTGCCTGGATGAGTGCAGCTCCAACAACACTCAAGAAGCTCGACACCATCCAGGACAAAGCAGCCCGCTTGATTGGCACCCCATCCACCACCCTAAACATTCACTCCCTTCACCACCGGCGCACTGTGGCTGCAGTGTGTACCATCACAGGATGCACTGCAACAACTCGCCAAGGCTTCTTCGACAGCACCTCCCAAACCCACGAACTCTACCACCTGGAAGGACAAGAGCAGCAGGCACATGGGAACAACACCACCTGCACGTTCCCCTCCAAGTCACACACCATCCCGACTTGGAAATATATCGCCGTTCCTTCATCGTCGCTGGGTCAAAATCCTGGAACTCCCTACCTAACAGCACTGTGGTAGAAACTTCACCACACGGACTGCAGCAGTTCAAGAAGGCGGCTCACCACCAGCTTCTCAAGGATAATTAGAGATGGGCAATAAATGTTGGCCTTGCCAGCGATGCCCACATTCTATGAACGAATAAAAAAAATGTCTCTGCCTTCAGACATTCCAGCTCAGAGTCCTTGAACTGGAGTCCGAGTTAGAGACACTCCAACACATAAGGGAGGGGGAGGAGTTTCTGGATAGTTTTCTCCAGAGTAGTCACACCTCAGAGGAAGGAGAAAGCCTCCGAAACTTGTGATTTTCAAATAAAACTGTTGGACTATAACCTGGTGTTGTAAGATTCCTTACATTTGTCCACCCCAGTCCATCACCGGCATCTCCACCTCAGAGGAAAGCACAGGTACAGGAAGGGGAGAGTGTAACGGTTAGTCAGCAGGGTAAGGGGAACCGAGGGGAGGTAGAGAAGGAGATCCTGCAGACACTGGTCCTGTCCAACAGGTACAATGTACTTTCTACCTGTGAGGATAAGGACACGGGCTGTGGGGTGGACAGCCAGAATGCTGAACATGGCACCGTGGAGCAGGAGGCAGTCCAAGGGGGGGAGGAGCAGAATAGAAAGGTTCTAGTCACAGGGGATTCCATAATTAGGGGGATAGATAGCGTCCTCTGCAGTCGTAACCGAGAGTCCAGGAGGGTGCGTTGCTGAACTGGTGCAAGAGTAAAGGATATCTCGGAGCAACTGGGGAGGAACGTGGAAAGGGAGTGGGAAGATCCAGTTGTCATGGTCCATGTTGGGACCAATGACATAGGGAAAAAAAGGGAGGAGGTCCTGCCAAGCGAATATCAGAAGTTAAAAACTAAATTAAAAATCAGGAGCTCACGGGCGGTAATCTCAGGATTACTACCTGAGCCATGGGCTAATTGGCCCAGGGATAGACAGGTCAGGAAGGTGAATGGGTGGCTGAAAGACAGGTGTGGGGAGGAGGGGTTCCATTTCATGGGACACTGGCACCAGTACTGGGACAGGAAGGAGCTGTACCACTGGGACGGGCTCCACCTGAACCCCAATGGGACCAGAGTCCTGGCGGAAAGGATAACTAGGTCTGTGGATAGGATTTTAAACTAGTAAGACTGGGGGGAGGGATCTGGTGATAATAACATAAGTCTGAAGATAAACGAAATAGGAGATGAGAGTAAAGGTCAGACCAAGGTAAGGAAAGGATAACAAACAGTCAGGGAACAGATACAGTTATAGAACATGAGCACAAAATGACTGTTAAAAATAAAGTGAGGGGAACAATTATTAAAAACAAATTAAATTGCCAGAACAGCAATGTGCACAGCATCCGAAACAAAATAGGGGAACTGGAGGCAATAATTTGTAGCGAGGAGCCAGGTGGAGAACGAATAACTGAAACATGGCCACATAAAGAGCAGGAATAGCAGTTAAATATTGCAGGATATAATGTGTTTAAAAAGTATCGGGAGGGAGGGGTGTGGGGTAGTTGCATTAATTGGAGACAACATAATGGCAATAGAAAAAAGGGTCATAACTCATGTAAAAGACAGAAACTGAATCCATATGGATTGAGACAAAGGATAAGAAGGGATCGATCACGTTAATGGGGATATTCTACACACCACCTAATAGTGGAAGGGAAGTGGAGGATGAAATCGGTAGACAAATCTATGAAATGAGTAAAAAACATTGAATAATAATCATGGGAGATTTCACCTCCCCCCAAATAAACGGGCAAGAAGAGGTGGGGAAAGGGGAAAGGGGAATGGAGTTTTTACAGTGTGTACAGGACTCCTTTCTTACCCAGTATGTGAGACGACCAACAAGAGAGGAATCACTGCTGGATCCAGTAATGGGAAATGAACCAGAACAGATAAGAGAACTAAGCGTAGAGGAACATCTAGGCAATAGCGATCATAACATAATAAGATTTAAAATAATGATTGAGAAAGACACAAGACAAAGACCAAAGTAATAGATTGGAAAAAAAAGCTTATTTTGAGGGGATGAGAATGGAACTAGGGAAGGTAAACTGGAAAAAAAGTGTTGACAGACAGAGAGATAGAAGAGCAGTGGGAAATATTGAAAACGGTGATAGATTTCAGGAGAAATATATTCCTCTAAAAAACAAGGACAAACTGTCCAATAATGAAACACCATGGATGAATAAAGAGATAAGGGTAAAATTGAAACTGAAGAAAAAGGATTACTCGAAGTACATGGACAATAAAGGAGAGGATGACAAAAGGGAATACAAAGAGGTTCAGAAACAAGTCAAAAAAACAATTCGAAAAGCAAAAAGAAACTGAGATTAAATGATCAAGGACTATAAAAAGAAATAGTAAACTATTCTACAGACACATAAACAGCAAAAGAATAATCAGGATAGGGATTGGGCCACTAAGAGATACACACGATAAACTCACAGGTAATGACAGCAAAATGGCAGAAATATTGAATCGTTACTTTGCCTCGGAATTTACCAGGGAGACGATCAAGGTGGGCATGATATTCGAGGAAGAGATCGAAGAAAATATAAAGACATTTAAGATCAAAATGGGGGAGATAATTGATAAACTAATCAAACTTAGAGAGGATAAAACCCCTGGTCCGGATGGATTGCATCCTCACATATTAAAAGAAGTTAGGGAAGAGATCGCAGAGGCATATTACATATATATAAACATTCATTAGAAAAGGGAATAGTTCCAGAGGACTGGAGGACAGTTAATGTGATTCCTATATTTAAAAAGGGAGACAGGACAAGTCCAGGGAACGATCGACCAGTTTGCTTAACGTTGGTGGTGGGAAAGATCATGGAATCTTTACTCAAAGATGTAATAGAAAAACATTGAGAAAATGAAAATATAATAAAGATTAGTCAGCACAGATTTCAGAAGGGAAAGTAATCCTTGACCAACCTTACTGAATTCTTTGAAACAGTAACAGAAAGGGTAGACAAGGGTAATGTAGTAGATGTAATATATTTGGATTTTCAAAACGCCTTCGATAAGGTACCACATTGTGGAATCATGACTAAGGTCAGAACATGTGGAGTAAGGGGACCACTGTTGTTCTCAATTTACTCCAACGATTTGGACTCGGGAATCGGAAATACAATTTCAAAATCTGCGGATGACACCAAATTGGAGGTACAGTTAATACTGAGGAGAACTGTGACAAAATGCCGGAAGACGTTAATAAACTTGCAGAATGGGCATTTATTGGCATATGAATTTCAATATAGATATGTGTGAGGTGGTACATTTTGGTAGAATTTGGAAGAATAAGGAGGCTACACACATGGATAATGAGTCTAAATGGGATAGAGGAGCAGAGGGACCTGATAGAGATCTTTAAGATTATGAAAGGTTTTGATAAACAGACGGAGAGAAAATGTTTCCACCTGTGGGAGTGTCCAAAAAAAGGGGCCATAAACATAAGATAGTCACAAATACATCCGATGGGGAATTCAGGAGAAAGTTCTTTACCCAGAGAGTGGTTAGAATGTGGAACGTGCGACCACAAGGAGTAGTTGAGGTGAATAGCACAGATAGATTTAAAGGGAAACTAGATAAGCACATGAGGGAGAAAGGAATATAAAGGTAAGCTGATAGGGTGAGATGAAGAGGAGTGGGGGAGTGGTGGTGAGATGAAGAGGGGTGGGGGAGGAGGGGTGAGACTCGTGTGGAGCATAAATGCCGGCATAGACCAGTTGGGCCGAATGGCCTGTTTCTGTGCTGTGGGCTCGATGTAATTCTATATAGTCACTGCACCACACTTCACTAAACATCCTTCTCCCCATCCTCACACACTCAGCACTGTCACAAACTTCACTGACCCACAACTCACACACACTCAGCTATTCCACCATGACAGCCACATTCTCCAAACACCTCACAAGACTCTCACTAACACACTTCCCTCTTTCTTGCAGGAGAATTAGGCCCATTAGTCTAACGTCTGTTGTGGGGAAGTTACTAGAATCTGTTATTAGGGACAGAGTGACTGTCCGGTTTTTAATTTACTCTTTAGGGTAATCAGAGGTAAGATCAAACAAGGCTTTAAACTTTTTGAACCAATTGGTTTTATGAATATTAAAATACCAGTTTTACAGATAGAGATTGATACAAGCTAAATTAGAAGCACAACTCGAAACTCAGAATGGCCAATTCTTCTGCTTCGGGAGACAGAGAGGTTAATTCTCCATCACCATCCTGTGCTGTGATCTTCTGGTCTGTCTCTGGTCTCTCTCGTGGACTGTCTCCTTCCATCTCACTAAAATGGCTGGTTTTAGACCCTTCTTGCTGCTCAAAACACACTGTTGTTCCTTTTCCCACTCTGTCTCTTTCCCATGGTTTAAGCAAGTTGATACGACAGCATCTGATGTTTACAACAGCTTCTCACAGACTTTCAAGGCCTCACCGCTGTCTTATCTTTAACCGTCCAGACAGTCTGCTGAATAAGACTTTTCCAATGTGACCAACCTTCCCAGCATGCTGCCTTGAACAGTCAGTTTAACAGTTCCTTTGTTGAATTAATACTTTTAACCAAACTCAGCTCCTTTAGCAGGCAATTAATAACTGGGATTGAAAAGTCCAAAATCCTTCAGTGAGTGTGAGCGATCGAACAACTGACTTTAAATCATTCAATGAATCTGAATTGCACTCACCACAGATAAGGTTAAGAATTGTTGTTACAAGAAGTTTAATCACCGTGACATCGACACAAAAGTTCTTTCAAATACAACAAATGAAAGAAAAGTGTTCCAATCATAACAAGCTGTATAATAACAAAAAGTATCGACATAATTTTCACCCAAGGATGCTGTCCCACATTATAGACGACCTCCCACCATTCATGATTCCCAAGGGGAGAGGTCCCCTTTTCAATCTCAGCATTACGTTGTTTCATGTGCACTGTCAGTCTATCAATATTAGGGGTTTTAAACTACAGAAGTAATCTAAGAAAGTGGTTTCCCTTCTTACTTCTCAGTCTCAATCTTCAACAGCCCCTCCCTCCCCCTCCTTTGTGGGATCCTGGGGGCCTTATCCAAGGTCCTCATCTTGTTAGCATCACAGACCGATCTCCAGCCATTTGCTCTTCTAATCGAAGTTTCATTTGGTTAATATTACACATCATGATAGAGACAAAGAAAATCATAATACATTGTACAGAAAACTACAGAAACTCGGCTCCCCCAAATACTCCCATATTATCAAGAAATCTTGGACTTCAAAGATCCTCCAGCTCCCCTTTTTCCCATTATCCATCTTGTGGATAATTCAGGCTAAGTATTATTCTCCCCGGCCCTCAGTTGTCCCAATTTCATTGTTAACTCAAAGAAACCCAACCCTGAATTCTGGAAATCCAAATTCTCTGTCCCTCTTTACTTTAATGTCAATCCCTCTGACAGGTAGCAGTGTGTTTAACTCGATCCTGATTGTTTCATTAACTGCTCGGTTTATGGAGTTTGTGTCAGTGCTTTGATTAAAATAAGTTCAGATCAGTAGTGACCCAGTAGATGTCCTCACTCTCCTGAGCACATTAACCATTTCATGTAGTGATGTTGTCAACGTGACTGAGCGTGTCTGAGACCCGTTCTTCAGTGCATCTTCATCATGCATTCCACATACGAGTTGCCTCACACGCAACATATCACATTTACACACAGCGGTTTCCCAAAATCATCCCAAACGTGACATCAAATACAAACCATTCCTGCACTTTCAGTCTGTCTTATCAACAGATCGGGGGGTGTCTGGAGGTCTTTGCTTATCTCCCCCTGCACGGTCCCGATGTCTCGGGTAGTGGCCAGGTTATAAAATATTCTTCTCACTGTTCAGTTTAAGCAAGGACACAACCATCTCCAAGAGAAAGCTGTCAATGAACTATTCTTAACTGCCCTTCCCTGACTTTCACTGGATTGTGCACTGATCCCTGATTGATGTCCTTTGGGGGTTGTTCCCAGGTGATCTTTGTTTCTCACCGGTCACTCACACATCTTTTTCCCGACCCGCTGGTTTTGGTCATCACAAAATGTCCCATTGTCACCCATGGTCACCTGGGACACTGATTGTAGACCCCAATTGGTGGGGCAATTTTCCTGTTTATACCTCACACACTCAGTCACTTCCTCGTGTCTAATGAAGTTAAACATCCCATAATATTACCATTTCATGTTGGTCGTGAGCCCTGGAGGAACCTTACTGTCCAATAAACTAAAAATCATTACCCCATAAACCATAGATTAAAAGTTCCCAGTCTGGTCCAATCTATCAATACATTGACTTAGTTTAGGACAGATGTGTTACCCCCCTGGGCAGTCCCAGAAGCTCTCAGCGATGCCCAGGAGACCCCGGGGGTGGAATTAGTCTCTGGTGTTGGTGCAACACGAGCGATAGTGAATGGACAGCCCATTTTACACCCCGCACGATTTTCCTTTCCACTGAAGTCAGTGTAACTCGGGCTGTCGATTCACCATCGCTGTTTTGAGCTACGGCCAAAGAACAATTTCAACCCCAGCCTCAGATTTTCAGAGCAGCTCTTTAAAGGGAACGTGATCTGTCACTACTATCATTCACTACTGAGATTAATACAGTCACACCTGTCACGACTATCATTCACCACTGAGATTAATACAGTCACACCTGTCACTACTATCATTCACTACTGAGGTTAATACAGTCACACCTGTCACTACTATCATTCACTACTGAGATTAATACAGTCACACCTGTCACTACTGAGATTAATACAGTCACACCTGTCACTACTGTCATTCACCACTGAGATTAATACAGTCACACCTGTCACTACTTTCATTCACTGCTGAGGTTAATACCGTCACACCTGTCACTACTGTCATTCACCACTGAGGTTAGTACGGTCATACCTGTCACTACTATCATTCACTACTGAGATTAATACAGTCACACCTGTCACTACTATCATTCACTACTGAGATTAATACAGTCACACCTGTCACTACTGTCATTCACTACTTAGATTAATACAGTCACACCTGTCACTACTGTCATTCACTCCTGAGGTTAATGCAGTCACACCTGCCACTGCTATCATTCACTACTGAGATTAATACAGTCACACCTGTCACTACTATCATTCACGACTGAGATTAATACAGTCACACCTGCCACTGCTATCATTCACTACTGAGATTAATACAGTCACACCTGTCACTACTATCATTCACTCCTGAGATTAATACAGTCACACCTGTCACTACTATCATTCACTACTGAGATTAATACAGTCACACCTGTCACTACTATCATTCACTCCTGAGATTAATACAGTCACACCTGCCACTGCTATCATTCACTACTGAGATTAATACAGTCACACCTGTCACTACTATCATTCACGACTGAGATTAATACAGTCACACCTGCCACTGCTATCATTCACGACTGAGATTAATACAGTCACTCCTGTCACTACGATCATTCACTCCCTTGATTAATACAGTCACACCTGTCACTACTATCATTCACTCCTGAGATTAATACAGTCGCACCTGTCACTACTAGCATTGACGACTGAGATTAATAGTCACACCTGTCACTACTATCATTCACTACTGAGATTAATACATTCACAACTGTCACTACTATCATTTACTACTGAGGTTAATACAGTCACACCTGTCACCACTATCATTCACGACTGAGATTAATACAGTCACACCTGTCACTACTATCATTTACTACTGAGGTTAATACAGTCACACCTGTCACTACTATCATTCACGACTGAGATTAATACAGTCACACCTGCCACTACTATCATTCACTACTGAGATTAATACAGTCACACCTGTCACTACTATCATTTACTACTGAGGTTAATACAGTCACACCTGTCACGACTATCATTCACGACTGAGATTACTACAGTCACACCTGTCACTACTATCATTCACTACTGAGATTAATACAGTCACTCCTGTCACTACGATCATTCACTCCCTTGATTAATACAGTCACACCTGTCACTAGTATCATTCACTCCTGAGATTAATACAGTAACACCTGTCACTACTATCATTCACTACTGAGATTAATACAGTCACTCCTGTCACTACGATCATTCACTCCCTTGATTAATACAGTCACACCTGTCACTACGATCATTCACTACTGAGATTAACACAGTCACACCTGCCACCACTATCATTTCACAACTAAGGTTAATACAGTCACACCTGCCACTACTATCATTCACTACTGAGGTTAATACAGTCACACCTGTCACTACTATCATTCACGACTGAGATTAATACAGTCACACTTGTCAGTACTATCATTCACTACTGAGATTAATAGTCACACCTGTCACTGCTATCATTCACGACTGAGATTAATACAGTCACACCTGCCGTTACTACGATTCATTACTGAGATTAATACAGACACACCGGCCGTGACTACGATCCATTACTGAGATTAATACAGTCACACCTGCCGTTACTACGATCCATTACTGAGATTAATACAGTCACACCGGCCGTTACTACGACTCACTACTGAGATTAATACAGTCACACCTGCCGTTACTACGATTCATTACTGAGATTAATACAGTCACACCGGCCGTTACTACGATTCATTACTGAGATTAATACAGTCACACCGGCCGTTACTACGATCCATTACTGAGATTAATACAGTCACACCGGCCGTTACTACGATTCATTACTGAGATTAATACAGTCACACCTGCCGTTACTACGATCCATTACTGAGATTAATACAGTCACACCGGCCGTAACTACGATTCATTACTGAGATTAATACAGTCACACCGGCCGTTACTACGATTCATGACTGAGATTAATACAGTCACACCTGCCGTTACTACGATTCATTACTGAGATTAATACAGTCACACCGGCCGTTACTACGATTCATTACTGAGATTAATACAGTCACACCGGCCGTTACTACGATTCATTACTGAGATTAATACAGTCACACCGGCCGTTACTACGATTCATTACTGAGATTAATACAGTCACACCGGCCGTTACTACGATTCATTACTGAGATTAATACAGTCACACCGGCCGTTGCTACGATTCATTACTGAGATTAATACAGTCACACCTGCCGTTACTACGATTCATTACTGAGATTAATACAGTCACACCGGCCGTTACTGCGATTCATTACTGAGATTAATACAGTCACACCTGCCGTTACTATGATTCATTACTGAGATTAATACAGTCACACCTGCCGTTACTACGATTCATTACTGAGATTAATACAGTCACACCTGCCGTTACTACGATTCATTACTGAGATTAATACAGTCACACCCGCCGTTACTACGATTCATTACTGAGATTAATACAGTCACACCGTCCGTTACTACGATTCACCACTGAGATTAATACAGTCACACCTGCCGTTACTACGATTCATTACTGAGATTAATACAGTCACACCTCCCGTTACTACGATTCATTACTGAGATTAATACAGTCACACCTGCCGTTACTACGATTCATTACTGAGATTAATGCAGTCACACCTGCCGTTACGATAATTCATTACTGAGATTAATACAGTCACACCTGCCGTTACTACGATTCATTACTGAGATTAATACAGTCACACCTGCCGTGACTACGATTCATTACTGAGATTAATACAGTCACACCTGCCGTTACTATGATTCATTACTGAGATTAATACATTCACACCGGCCGTTACTGCGATTCATTACTGAGATTAATACAGTCACACCTGCCGTGACTACGATTCATTACTGAGATTAATACAGTCACACCTGCCGTTACTGCGATTCATTACTGAGACTAATACAGTCACACCTGCCGTGACTACGATTCATTACTGAGATTAATACAGTCACACCTGCCGTTACTACGATTCATTACTGAGATTAATACAGTCACACCTGCCGTTACTACGATTCATTACTGAGATTAATACAGTCACACCGGCCATTACTACGATTCATTACTGAGATTAATACAGTCACACCTGCCGTTACTACGATTCATTACTGAGATTAATACAGTCACACCTGCCGTTACTACGATTCATTACTGAGATTAATACAGTCACACCGGCCGTTACTACGATTCATTACTGAGATTAATACAGTCACACCTGCCGTTACTACGATTCATTACTGAGATTAATGCAGTCACACCTGCCGTTACGATAATTCATTACTGAGATTAATACAGTCACACCTGCCGTTACTACGATTCACTACTGAGATTAATACATTCACACCGGCCGTTACTACGATTCATTACTGAGATTAATACAGTCACACCGGCCATTACTACGATTCATTACTGAGATTAATACAGTCACACCTGCCGTTACTACGAATCATTACTGAGATTAATACATTCACACCCGCCGTTACTACGATTCATTACTGAGATTAATACAGTCACACCGGCCGTTACTACGATTCATTACTGAGATTAATACAGTCACACCGGCCATTACTACGATTCATTACTGAGATTAATACAGTCACACCGGCCGTTACTACGATTCATTACTGAGATTAATACAGTCACACCGGCCATGACTACGATTCATTACTGAGATTAATACAGTCACACCTGCCGTTACTACGACTCATTACTGAGATTAATACAGTCACACCGGCCGTTACTACGATTCATTGCTGAGATTAATACAGTCACACCGGCCGTTACTACGATTCATAACTGAGATTAATACAGTCACACCGGCCGTTACTACGATTCATTACTGAGATTAATAGTCACACCGGCCGTTACTACGATTCATGACTGAGATTAATACAGTCACACCGGCCATTACTACGATTCATTACTGAGATTAATACAGTCACACCTGCCGTTACTACGACTCATTACTGAGATTAATACAGTCACACCGGCCGTTACTACGATTCATTACTGAGATTAATACAGTCACACCTGCCGTTACTACGATTCATCACTGAGATTAATACAGTCACACCTGCCGTTACTACAATTCATTACTGAGATTAATACAGTCACACCTGCCGTTACTACGATCCATTACTGAGATTAATACAGTCACACCGGCCGTTACTACGATCCATTACTGAGATTAATACAGTCGCACCGGCCGTTACTACGATCCATTACTGAGATTAATACAGTCACACCGGCCGTTACTACGATCCATTACTGAGATTAATACAGTCACACCGGCCGTTACTACGATTCATTACTGAGATTAATACAGTCACACCGGCCGTTACTACGATCCATTACTGAGATTAATACAGTCACACCGGCCGTTACTACGATCCATTACTGAGATTAATACAGTCACACCCGCCGTTACTATGATCCATTACTGAGATTGATACAGTCACACCGGCCGTTACTACGATCCATTACTGAGATTAATACAGTCACACCTGCCGTTACTACGATTCATGACTGATATTAATACAGTCACACCGGCCGTTACTACGATTCATTACTGAGATTAATACAGTCACACCCGCCGTTACTACGATCCATTACTGAGATTAATACAGTCACACCCGCCGTTACTACGATCCATTACTGAGATTAATACAGTCACACCGGCCGTTACTACGATCCATTACTGAGATTAATACAGTCACACCTGCCGTTACTACGATTCATTACTGAGATTAATACAGTCACACCTGCCGTTACTACGATTCATTACTGAGATTAATACAGTCACACCTGCCGTTACTACGATCCATTACTGAGATTAATACAGTCACACCTGCGGTTACTACGATTCATTACTGAGATTAATACAGTCACACCTGCCGTTACTACGATTCATTACTGAGATTAATACAGTCACACCTGCCGTTACTACGATTCATTACTGAGATTAATACAGTCACATCGGCCGTTACTACGATTCATTACTGAGATTAATACAGTCACACCTGCCGTTACTACGATTCATTACTGAGATTAATACAGTCACATCGGCCGTTACTACGATTCATTACTGAGATTAATACAGTCACACCTGCCGTTACTACGATTCATTACTGAGATTAATACAGTCACACCTGCCGTTACTACGATTCATTCCTGAGATTAATACAGTCACACCTGCCGTTACTACGATTCATTACTGAGATTAATACAGTCACACCTGCCGTTACTACGATTCATTACTGAGATTAATACAGTCACACCTGCCGTTACTACGATTCATTACTGAGATTAATACAGTCACACCTGCCGTTACTACGATTCATTACTGAGATTAATGCAGTCACACCGGCCGTTACTACGATTCATTACTGAGATTAATACAGTCACACCGGCCGTTACTACGATTCATTACTGAGATTAATACAGTCACACCAGCCGTTACTACGATTCATTACTGAGATTAATACAGTCACACCTGCCGTTACTACGATTCATTACTGAGATTAATACAGTCACACCTGCCGTTACTACGATTCATTACTGAGATTAATACAGTCACACCTGCCGTTACTACGATTCATTACTGAGATTAATACAGTCACACCTGCCGTTACTACGATTCATTACTGAGATTAATGCAGTCACACCGGCCGTTACTACGATTCATTACTGAGATTAATACAGTCACACCGGCCGTTACTACGATTCATTACTGAGATTAATACAGTCACACCGGCCGTTACTACGATTCATTACTGAGATTAATACAGTCACACCGGCAGTTACTACGATTCATTACTGAGATTAATGCAGTCACACCGGCCGTTACTACGATTCATTACTGAGATTAATACAGTCACACCCGCCGTTACTACGATTCATTACTGAGATTAATACAGTCACACCGGCCGTTACTACGATTCATTACTGAGATTAGTACAGTCACACCTGCCGTTACTACGATTCATTACTGAGATTAATACAGTCACACCGGCCGTTACTACGATTCATTACTGAGATTAATCCCATGACAATTATGGAACTAAAGTAAAATTATACAACTGAAGAAAACAATCAATTGGAACACAAGAGTGTCACACCTGGAAATGACATCATCAGAAGGGGGGGGGCAGACCTGGAAGTGATATCATCGGAAGGGGGGCAGACCTGGAAGTGACATCATCAGAACGGGGCAGACCAGGAAGTGACATCTTCAGAAGGTGGGCAGACCTGGAAGTGACATCATCAGAATGGGGGGGCAGACCTGGAAGTGACATCGTCAGAAGGGGGCAGAACTGGAAGTGACATCATCAGAAGGGGGGCAGACCCAGGAGTGATGTCACCTCAGGATCCAGAAACAGGAAGTGATGTCATCCAATTCTCAGATTAATTTAACAGTTTTAGGGATTTGTTCCCACAATAAAATGCGGGAAACACGGGTTCAGTGAATGTGGTTTGAAATGTGTGTAAATGTCTCAGTGAGTCAGTGACCCGGTGAAATGACAGAGTCCCGGCCTCGTAGTCCAACTGAACTCGGATCCTGATGTTAGACGGGGTCAGTGGGAGGTCAGTGAACTGGGAATTGTGAGCGGCTGTGAGAAAATTATTATCATAAAAATATAAACACCAGGATTTACTGTTGTCCCCAAGATCAGACTTGTTCCCCTCCCTCTCTACACTCCCACACACAATCCCTATTCCCCAGAGATTCCCATCAGTCTCCACATCCCAGGAATGGGATCCTGAGGAGAAACTCTGGGAGCAGAGGACTTGGGGACAGTCTTTAAACCTCTCTGGGTGAGGTGGGTAGGGCTGTTCCCATTCAGTCCGTGTTACTGATCTCAGATCATCAGACAGAACCAAGTTCCAGTTAACTGTCTTTGGATCCAGGCTCATCGGTGACCTTTGCCCTAGAGAGGAGAGAAGAGATTGGTCAGACAGGGTTATTCCACTCAGATCAATGATTGACAGCTGCAGGGTGGGAGTGTCAGTATTTCCCAGACAGTGTCAGCCCCATATTACCTCTGAGACTGGATTCATCCCATGTTAAATCAATGGCCTTCAATCAGAATCCCTGTTAAATAGCAGTGTGTGGGTCCCAGTGCTGCACACTCAGTGCAAACACTGCAGTGGAGACACACGGTCACAGTCAGTTTAATCACACAAGCCCCTGGCACTGTGCTCACGTTCTCCCAGACACAATGGAGGGGATTCACCGGCACACAACACATCCCACAGACTCACAGTTCCAGCCCCACAATCTCAGACCTGGGCTCTCTCCCTCCTGTTACTGTTCCATCCTGAATACAGGAGTGTGCCCTGGGCTCTCTCCCTCCTGTTACTGTTCCATCCTGAATACAGGAGTGTGCCCTGGGCTCTCTCCCTCCTGTTACTGTTCCATCCTGAATACAGGAGTGTGCCCTGGGCTCTCTCCCTCCTGTTACTGTCCCATCCTGAATACAGGAGTGTGCCCTGGGCTCTCTCCCTCCTGTTACTGTTCCATCCTGAATACAGGAGTGTGCCCTGGTCTCTCTCCCTCATCTTACTGTTCCATCCTGAACACAGGAGTGTGCCCTGGGCTCTCTCCCTCCTGTTACTATTCCATCCTGAATACAGGAGTGTGCCCTGGGCTCTCTCCCTCCTGTTACTGTTCCATCCTGAATACAGGAGTGTGCCCTGGGCTCTCTCCCTCCTGTTACTGTCCCATCCTGAATACAGGAGTGTGCCCTGGGCTCTCTCCCTCCTGTTACTGTCCCATCCTGAATACAGGAGTGTGCCCTGGGCTCTCTCCCTCCTGTTACTGTTCCATCCTGAATACAGGAGTGTGCCCTGGGCTCTCTCCCTCCTGTTACTGTCCCATCCTGAATACAGGAGTGTGCCCTGGGCTCTCTCCCTCCTGTTACTGTCTCATCCTGAATACAGGAGTGTGCCCTGGGCTCTCTCCCTCCTGTTACTGTCCCATCCTGAATACAGGAGTGTGCCCTGGGCTCTCTCCCTCCTGTTAATGTTCCATCCTGAATACAGGAGTGTGCCCTGGGCTCTCTCCCTCCTGTTACTGTCCCATCCTGAATACAGGAGTGTGCCCTGGGCTCTCTCCCTCCTGTTACTGTCCCATCCTGAATACAGGAGTGTGCCCTGGGCTCTCTCCCTCCTGTTACTGTCCCATCCTGAATACAGGAGTGTGCCCTGGGCTCTCTCCCTCCTGTTAATGTTCCATCCTGAATACAGGAGTGTGCCCTGGGCTCTCTCCCTCCTGTTACTGTCCCATCCTGAATACAGGAGTGTGCCCTGGGCTCTCTCCCTCCTGTTACTGTTCCATCCTGAATACAGGAGTGTGCCCTGGGCTCTCTCCTTCCTGTTACTGTCCCATCCTGCCCACAGCTTGATTAAAGCCTCCATCAGTTTACAAACAGTACCGCGGATTCACCTGAGAATTCGGATGAATCTTATGTCCCTTCCGTTAGTCCCTGTTCACTGTGAGTTCCCCAGGACCCCCCTCCAGCCCTGAGTCTGAGACTCGGACCAATTCCGAGTTGTGGAGAGGAAAGAAGTGCAGGAACTCGACCCTCGAATCCTCTGAGCTAAACCCTGACTGAAGAAACACCAGAGAAAAACAAAGAGTTGAACAGAAATGAATCACTGCCCCCGTGATCCTTGTGTAAGATTATAAACAGACCTTGCGATATTCCCGCTCTTCCCGTGATCCCAGTATCTGTCCATGTTTGTGTATTTATTGATTGTGTTGATAACTTTCTGTGTCTGTGTGTGTGTCTGTGTGAGTCTCTGTGACAGGGCGTGTGTGTCTGTGTGAGTCTCTGTGACAGGGCGTGTGTGTCTGTGTGAGTCTCTGTGACAGGGCGTGTGTGTCTGTGTGAGTCTCTGTGACAGGGCGTGTGTGTCTGTGTGAGTCTCTGTGACAGGGCGTGTGTGTCTTTGTGAGTCTCTGTGACAGGGCGTGTGTGTCTGTGTGAGTCTCTGTGACAGGGCGTGTGTGTCTGTGTGAGTCTCTGTGACAGGGCGTGTGTGTCTGTGTGAGTCTCTGTGACAGGGCGTGTGTGTCTGTGGGAGTCTCTGTGACAGGGCGTGTGTGTCTGTGTGAGTCTCTGTGACGGGGCGTGTGTGTCTGTGTGAGTCTCTGTGACAGGGCGTGTGTGTCTGTGTGAGTCTCTGTGACAGGGCGTGTGTGTCTGTGTGAGTCTCTGTGACAGGGCGTGTGTGTCTGTGTGAGTCTCTGTGACGGGGCGTGTGTGTCTGTGTGAGTCTCTGTGACGGGGCGTGTGTGTCTGTGTGAGTCTCTGTGACGGGGCGTGTGTGTCTGTGTGAGTCTCTGTGACAGGGCGTGTGTGTCTGTATGAGTCTCTGTGACAGGGCGTGTGTGTCTGTGTGAGTCTCTGTGACAGGGCGTGTGTGTCTGTGTGAGTCTCTGTGACAGGGCGTGTGTGTCTGTGTGAGTCTCTGTGACAGGGCGTGTGTGTCTGTGTGAGTCTCTGTGACGGGGCGTGTGTGTCTGTGTGAGTCTCTGTGACGGGGCGTGTGTGTCTGTGTGAGTCTCTGTGACGGGGCGTGTGTGTCTGTGTGAGTCTCTGTGACAGGGCGTGTGTGTCTGTGTGAGTCTCTGTGACAGGGCGTGTGTGTCTGTGTGAGTCTCTGTGACAGGGCGTGTGTGTCTGTGTCTTTGTTAGTTCCTGAATTATTTTGGATATTCCCAGCTGTCTGAACACAACTACCCCGACCTGCTCTCAGTCCCTTATATTGGAGAAAAGCTGCACGTTCTTACCAATGATTCCCAATATGTCTGAGTGATACTTTTCCGATTCATTCAGCCTCTTCTGGATAAGTTGAGATATATTGGACAGGTTCAGGGTGAGCGCTGGAACATCTGGGTCTGTGACTCTCTGAGTCTCAGTCACTCTGGAATGAAAGAGGAGAGAATGTTTTTATCAGTGGGGACATTTCAGATCAGAAACCCAAAGGGGAACGAGTGATCAGTGCAACAACCTGCACCCCTTCTAATGCTCGTACTGAGACCCCGCAGCAACCCATCCTGAAAATGGCAGAATCCCGGGATTTGCAGTCTCCCTGCATTCACACTGATCTCCACACGTGCAGTGGGATCCTGGTTTGCTGCCACTTCAGCTCAGTTTGTGATTTTCAAAGCCGTCTGTGTTCAGTCCAGTTTCTCTGTACTGGAGCCCTCATCTTTCCATTATTAATAATTATTATTATCCCGAGGGTCTCCAGTCTGTGCTCCCCCCTCTCTGCAGGATCACACTCTCTACAATCATGTGAAGTGAGGAGAGGAGAAGGAACAGCCTCCCAGGGACCTGGGATCGGAGGGATTCCCTCACTGAGGCCATGATTTTAATCTGACTGTGGGATGGCAGCGGGGGGTCAAGGGGCCCGCGGGAAACCCGAAAAATTAATCCCCACCTTTCCCCACACGATCGCGACTTAATTGATGGCCCTTAACGTTGGTGGCGGGTTTGCCGTCTGAAAGCTGCGCAGCGGGCGGACTGCGCACCCACATGACCTGCTGTCAGTTGGAGTGTCCGTATTTAAAGGGCCATTGATGCAATGACTTTTGCTGCACAAAGGAACAACCAGGCAGAATGGAGCAGCAGAGGGACAAGGCAGCTCCACGATTTAGTGACTCCTCACTTGAGGTGCTGCTGGCCAGGGAGAGGAGGAGGAGGGAAATATTTTACCCGGCGGACAGGAGGAAGTGGCCTGCCTCTGCCACCAAGAAGGCCTGGCTCGAGGTGGCTGAGGAGGTGACCAGCAGGAGCAACATCTCCCGCACTTGGGTTCAGTTCAGGAAGCGTTTCAATGACCTAACCAGGTCAGCAAAAGTGAGTACACTTCCTGATTCTCCTGCAATCCGTGGTGCACATCACTCCCCCACCCTCACCCCCTCTCACTCTGCACTGCCATCACATCACTCCTCACACCCACTTCAGGCTCATCCTCAACTTACCTTCACTTCCTCAGCACTTCCTCACCTCCCCATTAGTCCCCCCACCACTACCACTCACCCCAATCCTCATCCAATGTGATGTCTCTGTCTGATACTCACCCTCTGATGCACCTCTTTCACGGTCAGCCTCACCCAAAGCAATGCATTCATTGGCTGACCACTTCACCCTCACTCACTCACACGTCTGTACTTTCTCCCCTCGTGGGAGAAGAGCTCAAAATACACGGGAGAGGGTGAGGACTGGAGGGGGGGCCACAACTAATAGTGGTCCTCACAGAGGTGGAGGAGGAGGCCCTGCAGATCAGACGCACCCTCGAGTGCCTGTCCATCGGGGACGGCGAGACTGGCACCCCACAAACATCTGGTGACACAACTTTAACATTCATCACACACAACATGAATTGATGTTAACAATGATTGGCATGTTGAACACCTCAGTATGCTCATCGCAACATGACACATCTGTGATGATGCTTAATATTGCCTTCTGTTCTCTCACAGGCACTTCAGCGACCGAAGTGATGGCAGAGGGCGATTCCTCAGAGGAGCTCCCGGCCTCTGAGGGTGCACCGTCACATCTTAGTGAGCCATCCACCAGCACAGATACTCACACCTCGATGGTCCTAGTAGTGAGTTCGTTGGGTTGGCACCTGGTGAGTCACCACACACAAGTGAACACGAGCAGGCACTGGTGGCAGAGGCAGCTGTGGAGAGTCCGTGTCGGTGGGAGCACTCCTCTCCAGGCTCTGCTCAGCTGGACGCAGATGCTGAACTCCGGGGACCATCCTTTAAAAAGAGAATGATCGAGGGACAGCAGCACATTTACGAGGTTCTGGAACAGGTGCCACGCACACTCTCCACAATAGCGGAGAGGATGGAGGAGTCCAACTCCTGCATTAGTGGAATGGTGGCACAGATACAGGAGGGAATCTCTGAGATAGTGTGACAGGTACGTGCTGGAATATCTGAGATGGTGGCGCAGGTACGTGTGGGAATATCTGAGATCGTGTCACAGGTACGTGCTGGAATATCTGAGATAGTGTCACAGGTACGTGCTGGAATATCTGAGATAGTCTCACAGGTACGTGTGGGAATATCTGAGACAGTGTCACAGGTACGTGCTGGAATATCTGAGATAGTGTCACAGGTACGTGCTGGAATATCTGAGATCGTGGCGCAGGTACGTGTGGGAATATCTGAGATAGTTTCACAGGTACGTGCGGGAATATCTGAGATAGTGTCACAGGTAAGTGCGGGAATATCTGAGATAGTGTCACAGGTACATGTGGGAATATCTGAGATAGTGTCACAGGTAAGTGCGGGAACGTCTGCGATGGAGAGAAGGCGAGCCTCCATTGAGCTTCAAGCACGGCTCACAAATGAGTCCATTCAGGCCCTGACAATGGGCTTTCGGACTCTGGTTGCCAAAATGTCTGCCACCTTAAACAGGCAGACAGAAACTTTAGAAGTGGCCTTACCAGGCATCACACATGTCCTCCAAACTGTTGTCAGCAGGGTGGTAGGAGTGATGTGGCCCTGACCCAGGAGAGGGATGTTGGCAAAAGGGGACATGGAAGTGGGGACACCACTCAAAGCGTTCCCATGTCTCACCCTTTGCCCCCCTCTCAACCGGTACCCACAATGCTGCCTCCTCTCCAGGTTGCTGAGTCTGCCCCTGCACAGGTGCAGGTGGAGCAGTCTTTGGAGGGACCCTCATGGGCTCCAAAACCCAGAGAGCGTCGGCCGAGAGCATCTTAACAGTCAGGGTATGAATCTGAGCAACCTGCCACTACCTCTGTTACAGCCACAGGGGATGCACCAGGTAGAAGTAGGAGGAAGAGGAAGGTGAAGGTTTTGTGATCACCGGGGGTTTGCACAAGAGTGTCTGACAGACTGTCAGGTTTATCATTTATATTTGGTTTTTGTTAAATTCACATTAAATGTTATCATTCTCACCACTACTGCCACATCTTGCCCATTCTTGAGTCCCTTTTGTGATAGGGCCCTTTCATGTGCTTCATCATGAACGGTGAGACTTGATGCCACCCAGTGGGTGTGTTTACAGTGGGTGTATGTGTGGTTGTTGGACTGTTTTGTGTGGGCCGGGGGTGCTGGTGTTGGTGGTGCTCGTTCCAGGTGGTCTGAGGACTGGACTATCCTCACTTTGCAGATGTCCTCATGAGAATCGGTCAAATATCAGTGACTCCTTGGCCTCACGAGCAGCCACCCTCCTCGTCCTCATCCTCGTCCTCCTGCCCCTCCTCCTCAATGTTGATGGCTGGGGCCTCATCCACTGGTAATCCTCTCTGTTGCGCGATGTTGTGCAGGACACAACAGACGACTATAATTCTACCCACTCTCGCTGGTGCGTATTGAAGCTCTCCCCCAGATCGACCCAGGCACCTGAAGCCCATCACATCGCATGTTCAATGACAGACCTGGTGGTGATGTGACTGTCGTTGTACTGACTCTGTGCCTCGCTGATGGGGTTTCTCACAGGTATCATGAGCCACGTCTGCAGGAGGTTTCCCTTGTCTCCGAGGAGCCAGCCCTTAAGTCTGTTTGGTGCGTGGAAGAGGGCCGGGATGTTGGATTCCCGCAGAATGAAGGAATCGTGGCAGCTGCCAGGGAATCTGGTGCACACGTGAAGAAATCTTTTCTGGTGATCACAAACGAGCTGCGTGTTGAGGGAGTGATATCCCTTTCTGTTGGTGAACAGTCCTGGCTCGTGTGGAGGTGCTCGGATTTCTACGTGTGTGCAATCGGTTGCACCCTGTACCCGTGGGAAGCCAGCACAGTGAGTGGAAACCCACTGCCCTCTCCGTCTGGCTGAGATCGTCCATGGGGAAGTTGACGTGGTGAGACACCCTGCAAAACAAACCATCGGAGACCTGTCTTATGCACTTGTGGGCAGACGAATGGGAGACCCCGATGATGTCACTGGTGACACCCTGGAAGGATCCGGAGGTGAAGGAGTTAAGGGCAGTGGTGACTTTAACTGCGACGGGCAATGCGATGCCACCAGGCCCAGCCGGGAGCAGCTCTGCATGAAGGAGGCTGCAGATGTCTGCGACCACCTGGTGACTCACTCTCAGCCTCCGTATGCACTGCTCCTCAGAGAGGTCCAGGAAGCTCAGCCTCGGTCTGTAGACCCTCTCACGAGGGTAGTGCCTCCTGCGATGTCAGGCCCTCTGTTTTTCCCCTCTCTGCTCTTGTGCGGGTCCCTGTGACGTACCTCTGTCTTGTGGAGCTGCAAGTGGTGGATCTGCAGGCCGTGCCTGGCGAGGATGGTGATGTGCCTCCTCCTCAGATATACTGGTGAATGCAGCCATCGCGCCCCCCATCCTGATGTTACCAGTTTGAGGGGGTCCAAAATGTAGGTAAATATGTGTAAACAGAACAATTCTGAGTGTGAACCAAGAATTCTCAGACTAAACACAAAGAACTCCCAGCCAATAGTTTGTCTGAGAGAACTGAGTGCCCTGCTGCAATAACTCACCTTTTATCCCCATCTGTCAAACAGGGATTTCAATGGCCAAATGGCTGCCGGCTGCAACTCACCTCCGTTTCCATGGCGTGCTTCACACAGCACAGGAAACACGTTGAGGCAGCGTTGATATCGTTTCCCTGCATCAATAAAATGTAAATCACAATTCCAAGGACTTTAACTCCGTTAATTGTGGGTTTAAATATCGTCCCGTCCCAGCTTCCTGAACCCCGCGCACCCAGGTGGCTCTGGGTCGGACGTGTTTTTCAGCGGGTTGGAGCCGGGATTCCTTCCCGCTCCGGAAATCCCCGATTTTGTTTGCCCCACGCCCCCAACCCACCCGGACCTCGGAGATAAAATCGTGGCCAGAGGGTCCAATCACAGTGACATTACTGGGAAATCTCAGCACTGACTCATTTCTCTGTTAGTGGATAGAATGAGCCAATCACAACACATTTTACTGTCACTCTGACACTGGGACCTGCCCATCTCCTCATTTCTCCATGGGCTGGTTGATGGAACAAGCCAATCACACAGCACTTACTGACCCAATGGAATAAAGCTCTCACTGACACACATGGAGCCTTTCGGAAGCCTCGGTTAGATACAGGTCACTGCAGGTTTCTCTCTCTCTCACTTCCTGTCTAACAGGTTCCTGAGAAGCTCGACACACCGATGGAACAGCCCAGGTCACTCAATAACAACAACAACTGCCTGGAAGGGTGGGAGAGGCAGAAACCCTCATCACATTTAAAAAGTACTTGGACATGCACTTGAAGTGCCGTAACCGACAGGGCTACGGACCAAGAGCTGGAAAGTGGGATTAGGCTAAATTGCTCTATTTTGGCAAGCACGGACACAATGAGCCGAATGGCCTCCTTCTGTGCCATCAATTGCTGTCATTCTATGATTGTATGATTCTCAGGGGTTGTCGGGCTGGAGGAGGTTATAGAGACAGGGAGGGGCGAGGCCATGGAGGGATTTAAAACAAGGATGAGAATTTTAAATTTGAGGCGTTGCTGGACCGGGAGTCAATGTCGGTCAGTGAGCAGAGGGTGATGGGTGAACGGGACTTGGTGCGAGTTAAGATACGGGCAGCAGAGTTTTGGATCAGCTGAAGGTCATGGCGGGTGGAAGATGGGAGGCCGGACAGGAGAGAATTGGAAAAGTCGAGTCCAGAGGTAACAATAGCATGGATGAGGGTTTCAGCAGCAGATGCTGAGACAGGTGATATTATGGGGTGGAAGTAGGAGGTCTTGGTGATGGAGAGGAAATGGGGTCGGAGGCTCAGCTCAGGGTCAAATAGAACGCCGAGGTTGGGAACAGTCTGGTTCAGACTCAGACAGTGGTCAGGGAGGGGGATGGAGTCGGTGACGAGGGAACGGAGTTTGTGGTGGGGACCGAAGACAATGGCTTCGAACTTCCCAATATTTAATTGGAGGAAGTTTCACCTCATCCAATACTGGATGTCGGACAAGCAGCGTAACAAATCAGATGCTGTGGAGGGGTCGAGAGAGGTGGTGGTGAGGTAGAGCTGGGGGTCGTCAGTGTACATGTGGAATCTCCCATTTCCCACAGGCTGCCTGAGCCAATAACCCCTCAAACCACAGTTAAACATCACTCAATATTCCCACCATTTGAAAGCACCTTATCTGGGAAGGTTTCCAAGCGGTGATTCTACTTTCACTCTTCTCCCAGATACAGGGGAAGGTTCCCTATCAGCAGCAGGTACTGTATGACTGAGAGGAACTTACCTGGAAAGGAGCTGCTTCGAGTTCTGTGAATAAAGAGAGGAGATCAAATCAGTCAACGAACAAATCAACACCCAATGGAACCAAAGAGGGAATTTGGGATTGAGAGTAAAGTGTTCAGTGTATAACAGTAGGTGGGGCCAGTCACAGGAATGGGCAATAATCCCACATTTCACTGCACTCCATCCTGGGGCAGCACCAACACTCCGAGGGCAGGGCTGAGGGGGCAGCACCAACACTCCGAGGGCAGGGCTGAGGGGGCAGCGCCAACACTCCGAGGGCAGGGCTGAGGGGGCAGCGCCAACACTCCGAGGGCAGGGCTGAGGGGGCAGCGCCGACACTCCCAGGGCAGGGCTGAGGGGGCAGCGCCGACACTCCCAGGACAGGGCTGAGGGGGCAGCGCCAACACTCCGAGGGCAGGGCTGAGGGAGCAGCGCCAATTCTGGGCCCCACCAACAATCTTCAAACAATTCAGCCCTCTCACCAGCCTCACAGAAACGCCCCATTCCCCAGACGTGGCCCTGTTTATATTGAAGATGTACCTGAATAAAGGAGAGATGGTCCCTCTGTACCAGACTCTGGGTTTCTCCATCTATTAATGTAATCTGTTCCATCCTCTTGTTTAATGCTTCAGAACAGCTTCCAATCTGAGAGAGAGCTCGGAGCCCCTCCTCATCGATCAGTTTCAGTGCGTATTCTTCATCTTCTTCCAACTGTCTCCTCCATTCAGAGAAGCTCTTCGATAGCTTTCCTTTCAGCTCATTGATTCGTGTCTGAAACCCAAACCAACTCTCATTACAAACGGCCCTTCCACACAGCTCTTACCCTGAGCACACGGCACTTTCCAGGGACGGGACAGTTTGTTTCGATCACTACTCAATCACCCGTTAAAGATAGACAAGCAGTGAGGGGAGGGTCTACTGGGAGAGAAAACAGAGTTTAATGAGTGTTGCCTTGAGCCTTGAGTTTAATAGAAAGAGCACTGTATTTAGACTGTGTATGGCACTGCCACCTGGTCCATCCACACCTGGAGTGATGGGTCCAGTTTTGGTGCCCACACCTGGTGAAGGAGATTGAGACTCTGGAGAGGACAGTGGCCAGAATGACACGTAGTCTGATGGATTTTAGTTCTGAAGATCGGCTCCAAGAGGGAGGGTGATTCAGAGAAAGGCAGGCCGAGAGGGACATGATTGAGGTGTTTAAAATGATCGAGGGCTTATTGGACTCACTCGTTGGGTGAGGTGCTTGAGATGGATCGGGATGGTAGGACTAGAGGGCCTGTGTATAAAATCCATAGGCACAGAGTTAGGTTAGACCCCAGAGTCCTCGATCTCTGGAACAGACTCCCTGAACATGTGGGGGGTATGGAGTCACTCCCACCCTTTAAAAGGGAGCTGGGGAGGAATTTCCCAGAGTTTGTCCTGAATTGTCTGCAGGTGTTTTTTCTCTCTTCTGTTTGCCTTTCCCAGGTGAGTCCATGGTTCGGGGTGGATCAGTGGTGTGTGTGATTGAACCCTGTCTGCATGGGGCAGGCTCGCTGGGGCTAATGGTCTTTTCTTCCTCTTCCTTTCTATGTTCATCTGACACAGGCTTCAGGGCAAGTCTCCAACTCCCAGCCTCTGACTGTGTCTGTTTCAGGAAATCCAGTGCCCAAGTGATGTAATAATATTCCCTGGGAGGTGCAGGGAGAGTTAAGCAGCTCCCCCTCACATCAAACACACGGGGAACTCAGTGTAATCAGTGACTCGGCCCCAACACAACCAGCCTGGTTTGGAAGGCCTGTTTCTGATGTGCTCATTGACTCAGCGGGGAGAGAAACCCTTTCTAAATCCAGTCCCACTTTACCCACCTTTATTTCAGCTTCTGATCTCTCCAAGTCTCGCTGTTTGCTGGAACAATTCTGTTGGACTCCCCGAAGACTCTCGATTTCTCTCTCCAATTCTTCCTGTAAAGGCAATTGGAAAGTGTTTCGAACAATAACAAAAGCCTGCATTTATACTGTGCTTTTAACACAGTAAAACCTCCCAAGGCCCTTCACAGGAAGGTAATCAGACAAAAATTGACACCGAGCCAAAGAAGGGGACATTCGGACAGGTGACAAAATGATTGGTAAAAGAGATTGGTTTTAAGGAGGGAATTAATGGAGGAGAGAGAGAGATGGAGAGGCGGAGAGATTTTGGATGAGCTCAAGTTTACGGAGGGTGGAGGATGGGAGGCCGACCAGGGGAGCATTGGAATCGTCGAGTCTCCAGGTAACACATGGATGAGGGTTTCAGCAGCAGATGGACTGAGTCTGGGGCGGAGATGGGTGATATTACGGGGATGGAAGTAGGCGGCCTTAGTGATGGAGAGGACATGGGGACAGAAGCTCAGCTCCGGGTCGAATAGGATGGTGAGATTGCTGTAAGTCTGGTTCAGCCTGAGACAGTGGCCGGGGAGGGGGATGGAATCAGTAACGAGGGAACAGAGTTTGTGACGGAGGGGGTCTCAGACAATGTCTTCGATGTTCCTAATGTTTCAGTGGATGAAATTTCTGCTCATCTCAGACTGGATGTTGGATAAGCAGCGTGACCAATCAAAGGCAGTGGAGAGGTCGAGAGAGGTCGTGGTGAGGTCGAGCTGGGTGATGTCAGCGTACATGAGGTACCTGACATTATGTTTTCTAAATGATGTCGCCAAGGGGCAGCATGTAAGTGAGAAATAGGAGGGGGCCAAGGATAGATCCTTGGGGGACTCCACAGGTAACAGTGCGGGAGTGGGAATAGAAGCCATTGCAGGAAATTCTCTGTCTGCGACTGGAGAGGTGAGAGTGGAACCAGGCGAGGGCAGTCCCACTCAGCTGGACAACGGAGGAGAGGCTTTGAAGGAGGATGGTTGGTCAACCATGTCAAAGGCAGCAGACAGATCGAGATGGACGAGGAGGGATTGTGCACAACGGCCACAGTCACATAGGATCTCATTTGTGACTTTGATAAGGACCGTTTCAGTGCCGTGGCACAGATCGAAATCTGATTGGAGGGGTTCAAACGTGAAGTTGTGGGAAAGATGGGCTCATATTTTGGAGGCGACAACACGTTCAAAATCTTTTGAGAGCAAAAGGAGGTTGGAGATGGAGCGATAGTTTGCGAGGACAGAGGGTCAAAGGTATGTTTGTTGAGGAGGGGGTGATGATGGGAGATCTGAAAGGGAGCTGGACAGTACCAGAGGAGAGGGAACTATTTATAATATCAGCGACCATGGGGGCCAGGAAGGGAAGTTGGGTGGTCGGCAGAATAGTGGGATTGGGTGGAGGGAGCAGAAAGTGGGTCTCATGGACAAGATGAGCGCAGAGATTGCAGGAGGGGAGTTAGGAGAGAAAATGGAGATGTGAGTTCAGGGCAAGGACAGGGGGGAAACTTGGGAGAAGATTGGTTTGGTCGGCGATGGGAAGGGAGGGAAGCAGCAGAGGCAGCTGAACGGATTGTCTCAATCTACCTGATAAAGAAGATCATGAGCTCCTTGCACTTGTTGTTGGAGGTGAGGGTGGAGGGGCAGGAGAGAGGGGTCTTGCTGATAGTGGAGAATAGAAGCCGGTGATTATCTTACATTCCAGGATGATCCTGGAGTAGTGAGCAGTTTTGACAGAGGAGGAATAAAAGGGATTGAAACTGGAATGTAAAAGGGAAATGATTCCGTTCCAGGAGTGACCCCACTGGGTGTGGATAGAAAGTGGTTTGGGGGATTCTCAGTGTCTGGGCCCTGAGCAGAAATATTCCCTTCTGTGACTCTCAGTAAAGAGGTGCTCCCTGCCCTGTATAAACTGAGGAACCACACACACACCGGCTTCTTTTCACACTGACTCACCGTGTGCTGCATTTTCACACGGACTCAGCTCCTCCATTTCCAGGAATCAGCCGAGGGGAAAGGGAGACAGACTCAGTCACACCAGCATTGCTCAAACACCAATTCCCTCTTGTTGTGAGAAACAGTTTCTCCCCCCAGCCCCTGAGTCTCCCCCCGTGGGTGTCCCTCACTCCCCCCACCGGTGATGGTCCTCTCCCTGCTGGTCAGATGGCAGAATACCCCAGCGTTACACAGGGCTACAACATGCTCTGCTCTACAGCCCTATGCCATGGAGTGCCAGTTCTCACAGGTGCCCACACAGTGAATTACTGAGCTCTACAGTGCCCTCATCAGGAGGGGCTGAGTGTGGGTGAGGGGCAGTCACCCTGGGCCACTCTCATACCCGTCCCATTGCCCACCCTGTTCTCTCAGACATACTACAAGAGAAAGGGGAGGGAGCAAATCTGACTGATGAAAAACAAACAGCCGTAAACCCAGACCCAGGGCAGCAAGAAAACATTGGGCTAAATCAGCACTGTCTGCAATCAGTTCGATTAATGTTGGTCATTAACAGGAAAACTCTCCGTCACTGTATTTAATATCAGGAATTGTGTCACTCACCTTAATTGCAGCTTGTGCCTGATCCAGGCTCAGCAGTGTGTGGGATTTATGTTTCCCTGTTGTTGCACAGGAAACACACACACACTCTGCATCATCTTCACAGTAGAATTCAAGGACCTTCTTATGGTCAACGCACTGCCTGTCTGTAAGATCAGCCACAGGTTCGATTAGGGTGTGTCCACTGAAGGCCTTGTTCAGCAGATGTGGTTTTAAATGACTGGAGCAAAAAGATGTTTCACATTTCAGACACGTCTTCACAGCTGGGGATGGATTCTCGACACAGTAATCACACACGACATGGGCTGGATCAGCTCCAGGCTCCATCCCTACAGCACCTGAAGCAGCTTTCACACAGCACAAGAGAGACTGAGGAACCAGAGCAGGAAGTGAAATTCTTATAAACACCCGGTGTGGGGAGTGACGATGTTAGTTTCACTTTCATGATTCACTCTGTCTGAAGATTAACCCTTTCAGTCCTGCAGTAGCAGGTCAGAACCAAAACCAGTAAAACATGATTACAATTTTACAATCTGGAGCCAGAATACAGCAAACTGGGCTCAGTAAACACAAACCGAAAACTAATCAGCTCAGACCAGACCCAAAATGGTTTAAGAAACAAATTAAAACTGATATAAAGAGGAAAAAATAACCTTTACAAATCCTGCAGAGAGGAAGGTGAAGGAGATCTCTGGGAGGAATAGAAAAATATACAGAAAAAGTTAAAAGGTTCATCAGAGGGGCAAAGAGAGTTCAAACAAAGCAAACCAGCAGAGGCTACAAGTCTCAGGAAACTCAACACGAAACATATCCAAACAACACAGAGCTGTGACCAACAAAGATAAAATAATGTTGGACAACAAATCCAAAACAGGAGAATACAGTCAGAGGAAGTCACGATCAGACTGTACAGGGTCTGGTCAGACCCACCACGAGTACTGTGTCCAGTTCTGGTCAGACCCACCTCAAGCACTGTGTCCAGTTCTGGTCAGTCCCACCTCGAGTACTGTGTCCAGTTCTGGTCAGACCCACCTCGAGTACTGTGTCCAGTTCTGGTCAGACCCACCTCGAGTACTGTGTCCAGTTCTGGTCAGACCCACCTCGAGTACTGTGTCCAGTTCTGGTCAGACCCACCTCGAGTACTGTGTCCAGTTCTGGTCAGACCCACCTCGAGTCCTGTGTTCAGTTCTGGTCAGAATCACCTCGAGTCCTGTGTCCAGTTGTGGTCAGTCCCACCTCGAGTACTGTGTCCAGTTCTGGTCAGACCCACCTCAAGTACTGTGTCCAGTTCTGGTCAGACCCACTGTATCCAGTTCTGGTCACAGGAACATAGGGACGGAATAGCCTCTGCAGCCCCTCGAGACTGTTCCACAATGAAATTTGGTCCTGGCTAATCTGTATCTTAACTCCATTTACCCATCTTGGTTCTGTAACCCTTAATAACCTTGTCTAACAAATTCTACAAATTTCAGTTTTGAAATTTTCAATTGACCCCCAGCCTCAACAGCTTTTTGGGGGAGTGAGTTCCAGATTTCCACTCCCCATTGTGTGACGAACTGCTTCCTGACATCACCCCTGAATGACCGAGCTCTCATTTTAAGGTTCTGTCCCTAGACTCATGAACTAATTTGAAGGTTATGCCCCTTCTTCTGGATTACTGCACCAGAGGAAATAGTTTCTCTCGATCTGGTTAAAAAGCAGGAACTCAAATATAGTAATCTCTGGATTACTCACAGTGCCACGCACGAGTGAGTATTGGAATAGTCGGACAAGACAGGTTAATGCGTTGCTGGAGAAATGGTGCAGGAGTCAGAGCGTCAGATTCCTGGGGCATTAGGACCAGTTCTGGGGCAGGAGGGATCTGTTCAAAATGAACGGGTTGCACCTCAACAGAGCTGGGACCAATATCCCCCCGGGGAGGTTAAATAGTGCTGTGGGGGGAGGGTTTAAACAAATTTGGCAGGGGGATGGGCACCAGGAGGAAACATTAGAGAGGAGAAACAAGGTGCACAGAGGACTGGGAGGGAGACTAAAGAATAGTTCAGAAATAGGAGGGAGCAGATAGAGGGGTAAATGCGAGGCAGTTGAAGATGAGTTTAGAATGCGTGTGAGTAAATGCAGGTATCGTGATCAATAAGGTTGGTGAGCTGCAGGCTCGAGTCACCACATGGGACTATGATATAGAGGCAATAACAGAGACCAGGCTCAAAGAAGGGGAGGATTGGGTACTTAATATCCTGGCTACAAGGTATTCAGGAAAGATAGGGAAGGAATGAAAGGAGTTGGCGGGAGGCGGGTGGGTGATGGCAGTATTGATCGAGGAAACCGTTATAGCACTGGAAATGGATGATGTATCTGAGGGTCAAAGAGAGAATCTATTTGGTTCGAATTAAGGAACAATAGAGGATCTATTACACCAATGGGTGTACACTATAGGGCACCAAATAGTGGGAAGCAGATAGAGGGGCAAATTTTCGGGCAAATTACAGAAAGATGCAAAAACTATCGAGTAGTGATAATGGGGGTTTTCAATTATCACAATATAGACTGGGATAGTAACAGTGTAAAGGGAAAAGAGGGGGAGAAAGGCAAGAAATGTGACAACATAAGAAGATAAGAACATAAGAAATAGGAGCAGGAGTAGGCCACATGGCCCCTCGAGCCTGCTCCGCCATTCAATCAGATCATGGCTGATCTTTGACCTCAACTCCACCTTCCTGCCCAATCCCCATATCCCTTGATTCCCCGAGAGTCCAAAAATCTGTCGATCTCAGCCTTGAATATATTCAACGACTGAGCATCAACAGCCCTCTGGGGCAGAGAATTCCAAAGATTCACATCCCTCTGAGTGAAGAAATTCCTCCTCATCTCGGTCCTAAATGGCTGACCCCTGATCCTAAGACGATGCTCCCTAGTTCTACACTCTCCAGCCAGGGAAACAGCCTCTCAGCATCCATCCTGTCAAGCCCCCTCAAAATCTTGTATGTTTCAATGAGATCACCTCTCATTCTTCTAAACTCCAGAGAGTATAGGCCCATTCTACTCAATCTCTCCTCATCGGACAACACTCTCATCGCAGGAATCAATCTAAGGAGGGTAAGGAGACTAAAACTGTACAAAGTACTCCAGGTGAGGTCTCACCAAAGCCCGGCACAATTGAAGGAAGACTTCCTTACTATTGTCCTCCAACCCCCTTGCAATAAAAGCGAACATACCATTTGCCTTCCGAATTGCTTGCTGTACCTGCAGGTTAACTTTCTGTGTTTCGTGGACGAGGACACCCAAATCCCTCTGAACACCAACATTTAATAGTTTCTCATCATTTAAAAAATATTCCCTTTTTCTATCCATCCTTCCAAAGTGAATAACCTCACATTTCCCCACATTATATTCCATCTGCCACCTTCTTGCCCACTCACTTAACCTGTTGATATCCCTTTGCAGACTCTCTGTGTCCTCCTCAAAGCTCACTTTCCCATCTCGCTTTGTATCGTCAGCAAACTTGGGTACATTACACTCGGTCCCTTCTTCTAAGTCATTAATATAGATTGTAAATAGCTGAGGCCCAAGCACTGATCCTTGCGGCACCCCACGAGTTACAACCTGCCAACCTGAAAATGACCCGTTTATCCCTACTCTCTGTTTTCTGTCCATTCACCAATCCTCTCTCCATGCTAATATATTATCCCCAACCCCATGAGCCCTTATCTTGTGTAACAACCTTTTATGTGGCACCTTATTGAATGCCTTTTGAAAATCCAAATAAACTACATCCACTGGTTCCCCTTTATCTAACTTGCCAGTTAGATCCTCAAAAAACTCTAGTAGATTTGTCAAACACGATTTCCCTTTCGTAAAACCATGTTGACTCTGCCGAATCATATTATGATTTTCTAAGTGCCCCATTACCACGTCCTTAACAATAGATTCCAGCATTTTCCCAACGACTGATGTCAGGCTAACTGGCCTGTAGTTCCCTGTCTTCTCTCTCCCTCCTTTCTTGAATAGCGGGGTTACATTTGCAACCTTCCAATCCACAGGGACCATTCTAGAATCTAGGGAATTTTGGAAGATCACAACCAATGCACCCACTATCTCTGCAGCCACCTCTTTCAGATCCCTGGGATGTTGGCCAGCAGGTCCAGGGGATTTGTTGGTTTTTACTCCCATTAATTTCTCCAGTACTTTTTTTTAACCAGTACTAATTACTTTAAGTTCCTCACTCTCATTAGACCCTTGGTTCCCCACTATTTCTGGTATGATTTTTTCGTCTTCTACTGTGAAGACAGATACAAAATTCTTGTTTAACGTCTCTGCCATTTCCTTATTCCCCATTATCATTTCTCCTGTCTCAGACTTTTTTTTTCGTTCATGGGATGTGGGCCAGCATTTATTGCCCATCCTTAATTGCCCTTAAGAAGGTGGTGGTGAGCCGTCTTCTTGAACCGCTGCAGTCCGTATGGTGAAGGTTCTCCAACAGTTAGGTAGGGAGTTCCAGGATTTTGACCCAGCGACGATGAAGGAACGGCGATATATTTCCAAATCGGGATGGTGTGTGACTTGGAGGGGAACGTGCAGGTGGTGTTGTTCCCATGTGCCTGCTGCTCTTGTCCTTCTAGGTGGTAGAGGTCGCGGGTTTAGGAGGTGCTGTCGAAGAAGCCTTGGCGAGTTGCTGCAGTGCATCCTATGGATGGTACACACTGCAGCCACTGTGCGCCGGTGGTGAAGGGAGTGAATGTTCAGTGTGGTGGATGGGGTGCCAATCAAGCGGGCTGCTTTGTCCTGGATGGTGTTGAGCTTCTTGAGTGTTGTTGGAGCTGCAGGCTCCAGGCAAGTGGAGAGTATTCCATCACACTCCTGACTTGTGCCTTGTAGATGGTGGAAAGGCTTTGGGGAGTCAGGAGGTGAGTCACTCACCGCAGAATACCCAGCCTCTGACCTGCTCTTGTAGCCACAGTATTTATGTGGCTGGTCCAGTTAAGTTCAGCCTCTGAGGGACCCACATTTACTTTTGGTACTCTCTTCCTTTTTACATACTTGTCTTACAATCTGCTTTCATATTTCTTGTTAATTTACTCTCATATTCTACTTTCTCCCTCTTCATCATTTTTTTGGTCATCCTTTGCTGGTTTCTTTAACCTCTCCCAATCCTCAGGCTAACTACTCTTCTTGGCAATATTGCAAGCCTCTTCTTTTATTCTAATACAATCCTTAACTTCTTTAGTTAGTCACAGATGGATCACTTTTCCTGTGGGGCTTTTATTCCTCAATGAATAATCCCGCGGTTCACCGAATAATCCCATTGTTCACCGCCCTCTCTCTCGTCGTTCACCACCCTCTCCCCTGGGTCTCCGCTCTCTCCCCTGGTTCTCCGCGCTCTGCCAATTCTGACGGTTGTGCTGCCGCTGCTCTTTAACTCTTCTCCTCAGCCTCTCCCGTGGTTCCCCCCTCTCTCCCGTGGTTCTCCGCCCTCTCCCGTGGGTCTCCCCTCTCCCGTGGTTCTCCCCTCTCTCCCGTGGTTCTCCGCCCTCTCCCGTGGGTCTCCCCTCTCCCGTGGTTCTCCCCTCTCTCCCCTGGTTCTCCGCCCTCTCCCGTGGTTCTCCCCTCTCCCGTGGTTCTCCGCCCTCTCCCGTGGGTCTCCCCTCTCTCCCGTGGGTCTCCCCTCTCTCCCGTGGGTCTCCGCCCTCTCCCGTGGTTCTCCCCTCTCTCCCGTGGTTCTCCGCTCTCTCCCGTGGTTCTCCGCTCTCTCCGGTGGTTCTCCCCTCTCTCCCGTGGGTCTCCGCTCTCTCCCCTGGTTCTCCCCTCTCTCCCGTGGTTCTCCCCTCTCTCCCGTGGTTCTCCGCTCTCTCCCCTGGTTCTCCCCTCTCTCCCGTGGGTCTCCGCTCTCTCCCCTGGTTCTCCCCTCTCTCCCGTGGTTCTCCCCTCTCTCCCGTGGGTCTCCCCTCTCTCCCCTGGTTCTCCCCTCTCTCCCGTGGGTCTCCCCTCTCTCCCCTGGTTCTCCCCTCTCTCCCGTGGGTCTCCGCTCTCTCCCCTGGTTCTCCCCTCTCTCCCGTGGGTATCCGCTCTCTCCCCTGGTTCTCCCCTCTCTCCCGTGGGTCTCCGCACTCTCCCCTGGCTCTCCCCTCTCTCCCGTGGTTCTCCGCTCTCTCCCGTGGTTCTCCCCGTTCTCCCGTGGTTCTCCCCTCTCTCCCGTGGTTCTTCGCTCTCTCCCGTGGTTCTCCCCTCTCTCCCGTGGTTCTCCCCTCTCTCCCGTGGGTCTCCGCTCTCTCCCGTGGTTCTCCGCTCTCTCCCCTGGTTCTCCCCTCTCTCCCGTGGGTCTCTGCTCTCTCCCCTGGTTCTCCCCTCTCTCCCGTGGTTCTCCCCTCTCTCCCGTGGGTCTCCCCTCTCTCCCCTGGTTCTCCCCTCTCTCCCGTGGTTCTCCCCTCTCTCCCGTGGTTCTCCGCTCTCTCCCCTGGTTCTCCCCTCTCTCCCGTGGGTCTCTGCTCTCTCCCCTGGTTCTCCCCTCTCTCCCGTGGTTCTCCCCTCTCTCCCGTGGGTCTCCCCTCTCTCCCCTGGTTCTCCCCTCTCTCCCGTGGGTCTCCCCTCTCTCCCCTGGTTCTCCCCTCTCTCCCGTGGGTCTCCGCTCTCTCCCCTGGTTCTCCCCTCTCTCCCGTGGGTCTCCGCTCTCTCCCCTGGTTCTCCCCTCTCTCCCGTGGGTCTCCCCTCTCTCCCCTGGTTCTCCCCTCTCTCCCGTGGGTCTCCGCTCTCTCCCGTGGTTCTCCGCTCTCTCCGGTGGTTCTCCCCTCTCTCCCGTGGGTCTCCGCTCTCTCCCCTGGTTCTCCCCTCTCTCCCGTGGTTCTCCGCTCTCTCCCCTGGTTCTCCCCTCTCTCCCGTGGGTCTCCGCTCTCTCCCCTGGTTCTCCCCTCTCTCCCGTGGTTCTCCCCTCTCTCCCGTGGGTCTCCCCTCTCTCCCCTGGTTCTCCCCTCTCTCCCGTGGGTCTCCCCTCTCTCCCCTGGTTCTCCCCTCTCTCCCGTGGGTCTCCGCTCTCTCCCCTGGTTCTCCCCTCTCTCCCGTGGGTATCCGCTCTCTCCCCTGGTTCTCCCCTCTCTCCCGTGGGTCTCCGCACTCTCCCCTGGTTCTCCCCTCTCTCCCGTGGTTCTCCGCTCTCTCCCGTGGTTCTCCCCGTTCTCCCGTGGTTCTCCCCTCTCTCCCGTGGTTCTTCGCTCTCTCCCGTGGTTCTCCCCTCTCTCCCGTGGTTCTCCCCTCTCTCCCGTGGGTCTCCGCTCTCTCCCGTGGTTCTCCGCTCTCTCCCCTGGTTCTCCCCTCTCTCCCGTGGGTCTCTGCTCTCTCCCCTGGTTCTCCCCTCTCTCCCGTGGTTCTCCCCTCTCTCCCGTGGGTCTCCCCTCTCTCCCCTGGTTCTCCCCTCTCTCCCGTGGTTCTCCCCTCTCTCCCGTGGTTCTCCGCTCTCTCCCCTGGTTCTCCCCTCTCTCCCGTGGGTCTCTGCTCTCTCCCCTGGTTCTCCCCTCTCTCCCGTGGTTCTCCCCTCTCTCCCGTGGGTCTCCCCTCTCTCCCCTGGTTCTCCCCTCTCTCCCGTGGGTCTCCCCTCTCTCCCCTGGTTCTCCCCTCTCTCCCGTGGGTCTCCGCTCTCTCCCCTGGTTCTCCCCTCTCTCCCGTGGGTCTCCGCTCTCTCCCCTGGTTCTCCCCTCTCTCCCGTGGGTCTCCCCTCTCTCCCCTGGTTCTCCCCTCTCTCCCGTGGGTCTCCGCTCTCTCCCCTGGTTCTCCCCTCTCTCCCGTGGGTCTCCGCACTCTCCCCTGGTTCTCCCCTCTCTCCCGTGGTTCTCCGCTCTCTCCCGTGGTTCTCCCCGTTCTCCCGTGGTTCTCCCCTCTCTCCCGTGGTTCTTCGCTCTCTCCTGTGGTTCTCCCCTCTCTCCCGTGGTTCTCCCCTCTCTCCCGTGGGTCTCCGCTCTCTCCCGTGGTTCTCCCCGTTCTCCCGTGCTTCTCCGCTCTCTCCGGTGGGTCTCCACACTCTCCCGTGGTTCTCCGTTCTCTCCCGTGGGTCTCCGCTCTCTCCCCTGGTTCTCCCCTCTCTCCCGTGGGTCTCCGCTCTCTCCCCTGGTTCTCCCCTCTCTCCCCTGGTTCTCCCCTCTCTCCCGTGGTTCTCCCCTCTCTCCCGTGATTCTCCGCTCTCTCCCCTGGTTCTCCCCTCTCTCCCGTGGGTCTCTGCTCTCTCCCCTGGTTCTCCCCTCTCTCCCGTGGTTCTCCCCTCTCTCCCGTGGTTCTCCCCTCTCTCCCCTGTTTCTCCCCTCTCTCCCGTGGGTCTCCCCTCTCTCCCCTGGATCTCCCCTCTCTCCCGTGGGTCTCCGCTCTCTCCCCTGGTTCTCCCCTCTCTCCCGTGGGTCTCCGCTCTCTCCCCTGGTTCTCCCCTCTCTCCCGTGGGTCTCCGCACTCTCCCCTGGTTCTCCCCTCTCTCCCGTGGTTCTCCGCTCTCTCCCGTGGTTCTCCCCGTTCTCCCGTGGTTCTCCCCTCTCTCCCGTGGTTCTCCGCTCTCTACCGTGGTTCTCCCCTCTCTCCCGTGGTTCTCCCCTCTCTCCAGTGGGTCTCCGCTCTCTCCCCTGGTTCTCCCCTCTCTCCCGTGGGTCTCCGCCCTCTCCCGTGCGTCTCCCCTCTCTCCCGTGGGTCTCCCCCCTCTCCCGTGGTTCTCCCCTCTCTCCCCTGGTTCTCCGCCCTCTCCCGTGGTTCTCCCCTCTCTCCCGTGGTTCTCCCCTCTCTTCCCTGGTTCTCCGCACTCTCCCGTGGTTCTCCCCTCTCTCCCCTGGTTCTCCGCCCTCTCCCGTGGTTCTCCCCTCTCTCCCGTGGTTCTCCCCTCTCTCCCGTGGTTCTCCCCTGGTTCTCCGCCCTCTCCCGTGGTTCTCCCCTCTCTCCCCTGGTTCTCCCCTCTCTCTCGTGGTTCTCCCCGTTCTCCCGTGGTTCTCCGCCCTCTCCCGTGGTTCTCCCCTCTCTCCCGTGGTTCTCCCCTCTCTCCGATGGTTCTCCCCTCTCTCCCCTGGTTCTCCCCTCTCTCCCGTGGTTTTCCCCTCTCTCCGCTGGTTCTCCGCCCTCTCCCGTGGTTCTCCCCTCTCTCCCCTGGTTCTCCCCTCTCTCCCCTGGTTCTCCCCTCTCTCCCCTGGTTCTCCACTCTCTCCCGTGGGTCTCCGCTCTCTCTCCCCTGGTTCTCCCCTCTCTCCCGTGGTTCTCCCCTCTCTCCCGTGGTTCTCCCCTCTCTCCCGTGGTTCTCCCCGTTGTCCCGTGGTTCTCCGCCCTCTCCCGTGGTTCTACCCTCTCTCCCGTGGTTCTCCACCCTCTCCCGTGTTTCTCCCCTCTCTCCCCTGGTTCTCCCCTCTCTACCGTGGTTCTCCGCCCTCTCCCTTGGTTCTCCCCTCTCTCCCGTGCTTCTCCACCCTCTCCCGTGGTTCTCCGCTCTCTACCGTGGTTCTCCGCCCTCTCCCCTGGTTCTCCCCGTTCTCCCGTGGTTCTCCGCTCTCTCCCGTGCTTCTCCGCCCTCTCCCGTGGTTCTCCGCTCTCTCCCGTGGTTCTCCGCCCTCTCCCCTGGTTCTCCCCGTTCTCCCGTGGTTCTCCGCTCTCTCCCGTGGTTCTCCGCCCTCTCCCGTGGTTCTCCCCTCTCTCTCGCGGTTCTCCGCTCTCTCCCCTGGTTCTCCCCTCTCTCCCGTGGTTCTCCGCTCTCTCCCCGGTTCTCCCCTCTCTCCCGTGGTTCTCCGCTCTCTCCCGTGGTTCTCCCCTCTCCCGTGGTTCTCCGCCCTCTCCCGTGGTTCTCCCCGTTCTCCCGTGGTTCTCCCCTCTCTCCCCTGGTTCTCCCCTCTCTCCCGTGCTTCTCCCCTCTCCCGTGGTACTCCGCTCTCTCCCGTGGTTCTCCCCTCTCTCCCCTGGTTCTCCCCTCTCTCCCGTGGTTCTCCCCTCTCTCTCGTTGTTCGCCCCTCTCTCCCGTGGTTCTCCCCTCTCTCCCCTGGTTCTCCCCTCTCTCCCGTGGTTCTACCCTCTCTCACCTGGTTCTCCGCCCTCTCCCGTGGTTCTCCGCACTCTCCCCTGGTTCTCCGCCCTCTCCCGTGGTTCTCCGCTCTGTCCCCTGGTTCTCCCCTCTCTCCCCTGGTTCTCCGCCCTCTCCCGTGGGTCTCCGCTCTCTCCCCTGGTTCTCCGCTCTCTCCCGTGGTTCTCCCCTCTCTCCCGTGGGTCTCCGCTCTCTCCCCTGGTTCTCCCCTCTCTCCCGTGGTTCTCCGCTCTCTCCCGTGGGTCTCCGCTCTCTCCCCTGGTTCTCCCCTCTCTCCCGTGGTTCTCCGTTCTCCCGTGGGTCTCCGCTCTCTCCCCTGGCTCTCCACTCTTTCCCGTGGTTCTCCGCTCTCTCCCTGGGTCTCCGCTCTCTCCCCTGGTTCTCCCCTCTCTCCCGTGGGTCTCCGCTCTCTCCCCTGGTTCTCCCCTCTCTCCCGTGGTTCTCCCCTCTCTCCCGTGGTTCTCCGCTCTCTCCCGTGGTTCTCCCCGTTCTCCTGTGGTTCTCCCCTCTCTCCCGTCGGTCTCCGCCCTCTCCCGTGGTCCTCCCCTCTCTCCCGTCGTTCTCCCCTCTCTCCCCTGGTTCTCCGCCCTCTCCCGTGGTTCTCCCCTCTCTCCCGTGGTTCTCCCCTCTCTCCCCTGGTTCTCCCCGTTATCCCGTGGTTCTCCCCTCTCCCGTGGTTCTCCCCTCTCTCCCCTGGTTCTCCCCTCTCTACCGTGGTTCTCCGCCCTCTCCCTTGGTTCTCCCCTCTCTCCCGTGCTTCTCCGCCCTCTCCCGTGGTTCTCCGCTCTCTCCCGTGGTTCTCCGCCCTTTCCCCTGGTTCTCCCCGTTCTCCCGTGGTTCTCCGCTCTCTCCCGTGGTTCTCCGCCCTCTCCCGTGGTTCTCCCCTCTCTCCCGCGGTTCTCCGCTCTCTCCCCTGGTTCTCCCCTCTCTCCCGTGGTTCTCCGCTCTCTCCCCGGTTCTCCCCTCTCTCCCGTGGTTCTCCGCTCTCTCCCGTGGTTCTCCCCTCTCCCGTGGTTCTCCGCCCTCTCCCGTGGTTCTCCCCGTTCTCCCGTGGTTCTCCCCTCTCTCTCGTTGTTCGCCCCTCTCTCCCGTGGTTCTCCCCTCTCTCCCCTGGTTCTCCCCTCTCTCCCGTGGTTCTACCCTCTCTCACCTGGTTCTCCGCCCTCTCCCGTGGTTCTCCGCACTCTCCCCTGGTTCTCCGCCCTCTCCCGTGGTTCTCCGCTCTGTCCCCTGGTTCTCCGCCCTCTCCCGTGGGTCTCCCCTCTCTCCCGTGGGTCTCCGCTCTCTCCCCTGGTTCTCCCCTCTCTCCCGTGGTTCTCCGCTCTCTCCCGTGGGTCTCCGCTCTCTCCCCTGGTTCTCCCCTCTCTCCCGTGGTTCTCCGTTCTCCCGTGGGTCTCCGCTCTCTCCCCTGGCTCTCCACTCTTTCCCGTGGTTCTCCGCTCTCTCCCTGGGTCTCCGCTCTCTCCCCTGGTTCTCCCCTCTCTCCCGTGGGTCTCCGCTCTCTCCCCTAGTTCTCCCCTCTCTCCCGTGGTTCTCCCCTCTCTCCCGTGGTTCTCCGCTCTCTCCCGTGGTTCTCCCCGTTCTCCTGTGGTTCTCCCCTCTCTCCCGTCGGTCTCCGCCCTCTCCCGTGGTCCTCCCCTCTCTCCCGTCGTTCTCCGCCCTCTCCCGTGGTTCTCCCCTCTCTCCCGTGGTTCTCCCCTCTCTCCCCTGGTTCTCCCCGTTATCCCGTGGTTCTCCCCTCTCCCGTGGTTCTCCCCTCTCTCCCCTGGTTCTCCCCTCTCTCCCGTGGTTCTCCCCTCTCTCCCGTGGTTCTCCCCTCTCTCCCCTGGTTCTCCCCTCTCTCTCGTGTTTCTCCCCGTTCTCCCGTGGTTCACCGCCCTCTCCCGTGGTTCTCCCCTCTCTCCCGTGGTTCTCCCCTCTCTCCCGTGGTTCTCCGCCCTCTCCCGTGGTTCTCCCCGTTCTCCCGTGGTTCTCCCCTCTCTCCCCTGGTTCTCCCCTCTCTCCCGTGCTTCTCCCCTCTCCCGTGGTTCTCCGCTCTCTCCCGTGGTTCTCCCCTCTCTCCCCTGGTTCTCCCCTCTCTCTCGTTGTTCGCCCCTCTCTCCCGTGGTTCTCCCCTCTCTCCCCTGGTTCTCCCCTCTCTCCCGTGGTTCTACCCTCTCTCACCTGGTTCTGCGCCCTCTCCCGTGGTTCTCCGCACTCTCCCCTGGTTCTCCGCCCTCTCCCGTGGTTCTCCGCCCTCTCCCCTGGTTCTCCCCTCTCTCCCCTGGTTCTCCCCTCTCTCCCCTGGTTCTCCGCCCTCTCCCGTGGGTCTCCGCTCTCTCCCTTGGTTCTCCGCTCTCTCCCGTGGTTCTCCCCTCTCTCCCGTGGGTCTCCGCTCTCTCCCCTGGTTCTCCCCTCTCTCCCGTGGTTCTCCGCTCTCTCCCCTGGTTCTCCCCTCTCTCCCGTGGTTCTCCGTTCTCCCGTGGGTCTCCGCTCTCTCCCCTGGTTCTCCACTCTTTCCCGTGGTTCTCCGCTCTCTCCCTGGGTCTCCGCTCTCTCCCCTGGTTCTCCCCTCTCTCTTGTGGGTCACCGCTCTCTCCCCTGGTTCTCCCCTCTCTCCCGTGGTTCTCCCCTCTCTCCCGTGGTTCTCCGCTCTCTCCCGTGGTTCTCCCCGTTCTCCCGTGGTTCTCCCCTCTCTCCCGTCGGTCTCCGCCCTCTCCCGTGGTCCTCCCCTCTCTCCCGTCGTTCTCCCCTCTCTCCCCTGGTTCTCCGCCCTCTCCCGTGGTTCTCCCCTCTCTCCCGTGTTTCTCCCCTCTCTCCCCTGGTTCTCCCCGTTCTCCCGTGGTTCTCCCCTCTCCCGTGGTTCTCCCCTCTCTCCCCTGGTTCTCCCCTCTCTCCCCTGGTTCTCCGCCCTCTCCCCTGGTTCTCCCCTCTCTCCCCTGGTTCTCCCCCCGCTCCCGTGGTTCTCCCCTCTCTCCCGCGGTTCTCCGCTCTCCCGTGGTTCTCCGCTCTCTCCCCTGGATCTCCCCTCTCTCCCGCGGTTCTCCGCTCTCCCGTGGTTCTCCGCTCTCTGCCGTGGTTCTCCGCCCTCTCCCGTGGTTCTCCCCGTTCTCCCGTGGTTCTCCCCTCTCTCCCGTGGTTCTCCCCTCTCTCCCGCGGTTCTCCGCTCTCTGCCGTGGTTCTCCCCGTTCTCCCGTGGTTCTCCCCTCTCTCCCGTGGTTCTCCCCTCTCTCCCGTGGTTCTCCGCTCTCTGCCGTGGTTCTCCGCTCTCTCCCGTGGTTCTCCCCGTTCTCCCGTGGTTCTCCCCTCTCTCCCGTGGTTCTCCCCTCTCTCCCGTGGTTCTCCCCTCTCTCCCGCGGTTCTCCGCTCTCCCGTGGTTCTCCCCTCTCTCCCCTGGTTCTCCGCCCTCTCCCGTGGTTCTCCCCTCTCCCGTGGTTCTCCGCCCTCTCCCGTAGGTCTCCCCTCTCTCCCGTGGGTCTCCCCTCTCTCCCGTGGGTCTCCGCCCTCTCCCGTAGGTCTCCCCTCTCTCCCGTGGGTCTACCCTCTCTCCCGTGGGTCTCCCCTCTCCCGTGGTTCTCCCCTCTCTCCCGTGGGTCTCCGCCCTCTCCCGTGGTTCTCCCCTCTCTCCCGTGGTTCTCCCCTCTCTCCCGTGGTTCTCCCCTCTCTCCCCTGGTTCTCCCCTCTCTCCCCTGGTTCTCCGCCCTCTCCCGTGGTTCTCCCCTCTCTCCCGTGGTTCTCCCCTCTCTCCCGTGGTTCTCCCCTCTCTCCCCTGGTTCTCCCCTCTCTCCCGTGGTTCTCCCCTCTCTCCCGTGGTTCTCCCCTCTCTCCCCTGGTTCTCCCCTCTCTCCACTGGTTCTCCCCTCTCTCCCGTGGTTCTCCCCTCTCTACCGTGGTTCTCCCCTCTCTCCCGTGGGTCTCCCCTCTCTCCCGTGGGTCTCCCCTCTCTCCCCTGGTTCTCCCCTCTCTCCCGTGGGTCTCCCCTCTCTCCCCTGGTTCTCCCCTCTCTCCCGTGGGTCTCCGCTCTCTCCCATGGTTCTCCCCTCTCTCCCGTGGGTCTCCGCTCTCTCCCCTGGTTCTCCCCTCTCTCCCGTGGGTCTCCGCACTCTCCCCTGGTTCTCCCCTCTCTCCCGTGGTTCTCCGCTCTCTCCCGTGGTTCTCCCCGTTCTCCCGTGGTTCTCCCCTCTCTCCCGTGGTTCTCCCCTCTCTCCCGTGGTTCTCCCCTCTCTCCCGTGGGTCTCCGCTCTCTCCCCTGGTTCTCCCCTCTCTCCCGTGGGTCTCCGCCCTCTCCCGTGCGTCTACCCTCTCTCCCGTGGGTCTCCCCCCTCTCCCGTGGTTCTCCCCTCTCTCCCCTGGTTCTCCGCCCTATCCCGTGGTTCTCCCCTCTCTCCCGTGGTTCTCCCCTCTCTCCCCTGGTTCTCCCGTGGTTCTCCCCTCTCTCCCCTGGTTCTCCGCCCTCTCCCGTGGTTCTCCCCTCTCTCCCGTGGTTCTCCCCTCTCTCCCCTGGTTCTCCACCCTCTCCCGTGGTTCTCCCCTCTCTCCCGTGGTTCTCCCCTCTCTCCCCTGGTTCTCCCCTCTCTCTCGTGGTTCTCCCCGTTCTCCCGTGGTTCTCCGCCCTCTCCCGTGGTTCTCCCCTCTCTCCCGTGGTTCTCCCCTCTCTCCCGTGGTTCTCCCCTCTCTCCCCTGGTTCTCCCCTCTCTCCCCTGGTTCTCCCCTCTCTCCCGTGGTTCTCCCCTCTCCCGTGGTTCTCCGCCCTCTCCCGTGGTTCTCCCCTCTCTCCCGTGGTTCTCCCCTCTCTCCCGTGGTTCTCCCCTCTCTCCCCTGGTTCTCCGCTCTCTCCCCTGGTTCTCCCCTCTCTCCCGTGGTTCTCCCCTCTCTCCCGTGGTTCTCGCCGTTCTCCCGTGGTTCTCCGCCCTCTCCCGTGGTTCTCCCCTCTCTCCGCTGGTTCTCCGCCCTCTCCCGTGGTTCTCCCCTCTCTCCCCTGGTTCTCCCCTCTCTCCCGTGGGTCTCCGCTCTCTCTCCCCTGGTTCTCCCCTCTCTCCCGTGGTTCTCCCCTCTCTCCTGTGGTTCTCTCCTCTCTCCCGTGGTTCTCCCCTCTCTCCCGTGGTTCTCCCCGTTGTCCCGCGGTTCTCCGCCCTCTCCCGTGGTTCTACCCTCTCTCCCGTGGTTCTCCCCCCTCTCCCGTGTTTCTCCCCTCTCTCCCCTGGTTCTCCCCTCTCTACCGTGGTTCTCCGCCCTCTCCCTTGGTTCTCCCCTCTCTCCCGTGGTTCTCCGCCCTCTCCCGTGGTTCTCCGCTCTCTCCCGTGGTTCTCCGCCCTCTCCCGTGGTTCTCCCCTCTCTCCCGCGGTTCTCCGCCCTCTCCCGTGGTTCTCCCCTCTCTCCCGCGGTTCTCCGCCCTCTCCCCTGGTTCTCCCCGTTCTCCCGTGGTTCTCCGCTCTCTCCCGTGGTTCTCCACCCTCTCCAGTGGTTCTCCCCTCTCTCCCGCGGTTCTCCGCTCTCTCCCCTGGTTCTCCCCTCTCTCCCGTGGTTCTCCGCTCTCTCCCCTGGTTCTCCCCTCTCTCCCGTGGTTCTCCGCTCTCACCCGTGGTTCTCCCCTCTCCCGTGGTTCTCCACTCTCTCCCGTGGTTCTCCCCTCTCCCGTGGTTCTCCGCCCTCTCCCGTGGTTCTCCCCGTTCTCCCGTGGTTCTCCCCTCCCTCCCCTGGTTCTCCCCTCTCTCCCGTGGTTCTCCCCTCTCCCGTGGTTCTCCGCTCTCTCCCGTGGTTCTCCCCTCTCTCCCCTGGTTCTCCCCTCTCTCCCATGGTTCTCCCCTCTCTCTCGTTGTTCGCCCCTCTCTCCCGTGGTTCTCCCCTCTCTCCCCTGGTTCTCCCCTCTCTCCCGTGGTTCTCCCCTCTCTCCCGTGGTTCTCCCCTCTCTCACCTGGTTCTCCGCCCTCTCCCGTGGTTCTCCGCACTCTCCCCTGGTTCTCCGCCCTCTCCCGTGGTTCTCCGCTCTGTCCCCTGGTTCTCCGCCCTCTCCCGTGGTTCTCCGCCCTCTCCCCTGGTTCTCCCCTCTCTCCCCTGGTTCTCCCCTCTCTCCCCTGGTTCTCCGCCCTCTCCCGTGGTTCTCCGCCCTCTCCCCTGGTTCTCCCCTCTCTCCCCTGGTTCTCCCCTCTCTCCCCTGGTTCTCCGCCCTCTCCCGTGGTTCTCCGCACTCTCCCCTGGTTCTCCGCTCTCTCCCGTGGTTCTCCCCTCTCTCCCGTGGGTCTCCGCTCTCTCCCCTGGTTCTCCCCTCTCTCCCGTGGTTCTCCGCTCTCTCCCGTGGGTCTCCGCTCTCTCCCCTGGTTCTCCCCTCTCTCCCCTGGTTCTCCCCTCTCTCCCGTGGTTCTCCGCTCTCTCCCGTGGTTCTCCCCTCTCTCCCGCGGTTCTCCGCCCTCTCCCCTGGTTCTCCCCGTTCTCCCGTGGTTCTCCGCTCTCTCCCGTGGTTCTCCACCCTCTCCCGTGGTTCTCCCCTCTCTCCCGCGGTTCTCCGCTCTCTCCCCTGTTTCTCCCCTCTCTCCCGTGGTTCTCCGCTCTCTCCCCTGGTTCTCCCCTCTCTCCCGTGGTTCTCCGCTCTCACCCGTGGTTCTCCCCTCTCCCGTGGTTCTCCACTCTCTCCCGTGGTTCTCCCCTCTCCCGTGGTTCTCCGCCCTCTCCCGTGGTTCTCCCCGTTCTCCCGTGGTTCTCCCCTCCCTCCCCTGGTTCTCCCCTCTCTCCCGTGGTTCTCCCCTCTCCCGTGGTTCTCCGCTCTCTCCCGTGGTTCTCCCCTCTCTCCCCTGGTTCTCCCCTCTCTCCCATGGTTCTCCTCTCTCGTTGTTCGCCCCTCTCTCCCGTGGTTCTCCCCTCTCTCCCCTGGTTCTCCCCTCTCTCCCGTGGTTCTCCCCTCTCTCCCGTGGTTCTCCCCTCTCTCACCTGGTTCTCCGCCCTCTCCCGTGGTTCTCCGCACTCTCCCCTGGTTCTCCGCCCTCTCCCGTGGTTCTCCGCTCTGTCCCCTGGTTCTCCGCCCTCTCCCGTGGTTCTCCGCCCTCTCCCCTGGTTCTCCCCTCTCTCCCCTGGTTCTCCCCTCTCTCCCCTGGTTCTCCGCCCTCTCCCGTGGTTCTCCGCCCTCTCCCCTGGTTCTCCCCTCTCTCCCCTGGTTCTCCCCTCTCTCCCGTGGTTCTCCGCACTCTCCCCTGGTTCTCCGCTCTCTCCCGTGGTTCTCCCCTCTCTCCCGTGGGTCTCCGCTCTCTCCCCTGGTTCTCCCCTCTCTCCCCTGGTTCTCCGCCCTCTCCCGTGGTTCTCCGCACTCTCCCCTGGTTCTCCGCTCTCTCCCGTGGTTCTCCCCTCTCTCCCGTGGGTCTCCGCTCTCTCCCCTGGTTCTCCCCTCTCTCCCGTGGTTCTCCGCTCTCTCCCGTGGGTCTCCGCTCTCTCCCCTGGTTCTCCCCTCTCTCCCCTGGTTCTCCCCTCTCTCCCGTGGTTCTCCGCTCTCTCCCGTGGTTCTCCCCTCTCTCCCGCGGTTCTCCGCCCTCTCCCCTGGTTCTCCCCGTTCTCCCGTGGTTCTCCGCTCTCTCCCGTGGTTCTCCACCCTCTCCCGTGGTTCTCCCCTCTCTCCTGCGGTTCTCCGCTCTCTCCCCTGGTTCTCCCCTCTCTCCCGTGGTTCTCCGCTCTCTCCCCTGGTTCTCCCCTCTCTCCCGTGGTTCTCCGCTCTCTCCCGTGGTTCTCCCCTCTCCGGTGGTTCTCCGCTCTCTCCCGTGGTTCTCCCCTCTCCCGTGGTTCTCCGCCCTCTCCCGTGGTTCTCCCCGTTCTCCCGTGGTTCTCCCCTCTCTCCCCTGGTTCTCCCCTCTCTCCCGTGGTTCTCCCCTCTCCCGTGGTTCTCCGCTCTCTCCCGTGGTTCTCCCCTCTCTCCCCTGGTTCTCCCCTCTCCCGTGGTTCTCCCCTCTCCCGTGGTTCTCCCCTCTCTCCCGTGGGTCTCCCCTCTCCCGTGGTTCTCCCCTCTCTCCCCTGGTTCTCCGCTCTCTCCCGTGGTTCTCCGCCCTCTCCCGTGGTTCGCCCCCCTCTCCCGTGGTTCTCCCCTCTCTCCCGCGGTTCTCCGCTCTCCCGTGGTTCTCCGCTCTCTCCCGTGGTTCTCCCCTCTCTCCCGTGGTTCTCCCCTCTCTCCCGCGGTTCTCCGCTCTCCCGTGGTTCTCCGCTCTCTCCCCTGGATCTCCCCTCTCTCCCGCGGTTCTCCGCTCTCCCGTGGTTCTCCGCTCTCTGCCGTGGTTCTCCGCCCTCTCCCGTGGTTCTCCCCGTTCTCCCGTGGTTCTCCCCTCTCTCCCGTGGTTCTCCCCTCTCTCCCGCGGTTCTCCGCTCTCTGCCGTGGTTCTCCCCGTTCTCCCGTGGTTCTCCCCTCTCTCCCGTGGTTCTCCACTCTCTCCCGTGGTTCTCCGCTCTCTGCCGTGGTTCTCCGCTCTCTCCCGTGGTTCTCCCCGTTCTCCCGTGGTTCTCCCCTCTCTCCCGTGGTTCTCCCCTCTCTCCCGTGGTTCTCCCCTCTCTCCCGCGGTTCTCCGCTCTCCCGTGGTTCTCCCCTCTCTCCCCTGGTTCTCCGCCCTCTCCCGTGGTTCTCCCCTCTCCCGTGGTTCTCCGCCCTCTCCCGTAGGTCTCCCCTCTCTCCCGTGGGTCTCCCCTCTCTCCCGTGGGTCTCCGCCCTCTCCCGTAGGTCTCCCCTCTCCCCGTGGGTCTACCCTCTCTCCCGTGGGTCTCCCCTCTCCCGTGGTTCTCCCCTCTCTCCCGTGGGTCTCCGCCCTCTCCCGTGGTTCTCCCCTCTCTCCCGTGGTTCTCCGCTCTCTCCCGTGGTTCTCCCCTCTCTCCCGTGGTTCTCCCCTCTCTCCCCTGGTTCTCCCCTCTCTCCCCTGGTTCTCCGCCCTCTCCCGTGGTTCTCCCCTCTCTCCCGTGGTTCTCCCCTCTCTCCCGTGGTTCTCCCCTCTCTCCCCTGGTTCTCCCCTCTCTCCCGTGGTTCTCCCCTCTCTCCCGTGGTTCTCCCCTCTCTCCCCTGGTTCTCCCCTCTCTCCACTGGTTCTCCCCTCTCTCCCGTGGTTCTCCCCTCTCTACCGTGGTTCTCCCCTCTCTCCCGTGGGTCTCCCCTCTCTCCCGTGGGTCTCCCCTCTCTCCCCTGGTTCTCCCCTCTCTCCCGTGGGTCTCCCCTCTCTCCCCTGGTTCTCCCCTCTCTCCCGTGGGTCTCCGCTCTCTCCCATGGTTCTCCCCTCTCTCCCGTGGGTCTCCGCTCTCTCCCCTGGTTCTCCCCTCTCTCCCGTGGGTCTCCGCACTCTCCCCTGGTTCTCCCCTCTCTCCCGTGGTTCTCCGCTCTCTCCCGTGGTTCTCCCCGTTCTCCCGTGGTTCTCCCCTCTCTCCCGTGGTTCTCCCCTCTCTCCCGTGGTTCTCCCCTCTCTCCCGTGGGTCTCCGCTCTCTCCCCTGGTTCTCCCCTCTCTCCCGTGGGTCTCCGCCCTCTCCCGTGCGTCTACCCTCTCTCCCGTGGGTCTCCCCCCTCTCCCGTGGTTCTCCCCTCTCTCCCCTGGTTCTCCGCCCTATCCCGTGGTTCTCCCCTCTCTCCCGTGGTTCTCCCCTCTCTCCCCTGGTTCTCCGCCCTCTCCCGTGGTTCTCCCCTCTCTCCCCTGGTTCTCCGCCCTCTCCCGTGGTTCTCCCCTCTCTCCCGTGGTTCTCCCCTCTCTCCCCTGGTTCTCCGCCCTCTCCCGTGGTTCTCCCCTCTCTCCCGTGGTTCTCCCCTCTCTCCCCTGGTTCTCCCCTCTCTCTCGTGGTTCTCCCCGTTCTCCCGTGGTTCTCCGCCCTCTCCCGTGGTTCTCCCCTCTCTCCCGTGGTTCTCCCCTCTCTCCCGTGGTTCTCCCCTCTCTCCCCTGGTTCTCCCCTCTCTCCCCTGGTTCTCCCCTCTCTCCCGTGGTTCTCCCCTCTCCCGTGGTTCTCCGCCCTCTCCCGTGGTTCTCCCCTCTCTCCCGTGGTTCTCCCCTCTCTCCCCTGGTTCTCCGCTCTCTCCCCTGGTTCTCCCCTCTCTCCCGTGGTTCTCCCCTCTCTCCCGTGGTTCTCGCCGTTCTCCCGTGGTTCTCCGCCCTCTCCCGTGGTTCTCCCCTCTCTCCGCTGGTTCTCCGCCCTCTCCCGTGGTTCTCCCCTCTCTCCCCTGGTTCTCCCCTCTCTCCCGTGGGTCTCCGCTCTCTCTCCCCTGGTTCTCCCCTCTCTCCCGTGGTTCTCCCCTCTCTCCTGTGGTTCTCTCCTCTCTCCCGTGGTTCTCCCCTCTCTCCCGTGGTTCTCCACGTTGTCCCGCGGTTCTCCGCCCTCTCCCGTGGTTCTACCCTCTCTCCCGTGGTTCTCCCCCCCTCTCCCGTGTTTCTCCCCTCTCTCCCCTGGTTCTCCCCTCTCTACCGTGGTTCTCCGCCCTCTCCCTTGGTTCTCCCCTCTCTCCCGTGGTTCTCCGCCCTCTCCCGTGGTTCTCCGCTCTCTCCCGTGGTTCTCCGCCCTCTCCCGTGGTTCTCCCCTCTCTCCCGCGGTTCTCCGCCCTCTCCCGTGGTTCTCCCCTCTCTCCCGCGGTTCTCCGCCCTCTCCCCTGGTTCTCCCCGTTCTCCCGTGGTTCTCCGCTCTCTCCCGTGGTTCTCCACCCTCTCCAGTGGTTCTCCCCTCTCTCCCGCGGTTCTCCGCTCTCTCCCCTGGTTCTCCCCTCTCTCCCGTGGTTCTCCGCTCTCTCCCCTGGTTCTCCCCTCTCTCCCGTGGTTCTCCGCTCTCACCCGTGGTTCTCCCCTCTCCCGTGGTTCTCCACTCTCTCCCGTGGTTCTCCCCTCTCCCGTGGTTCTCCGCCCTCTCCCGTGGTTCTCCCCGTTCTCCCGTGGTTCTCCCCTCCCTCCCCTGGTTCTCCCCTCTCTCCCGTGGTTCTCCCCTCTCCCGTGGTTCTCCGCTCTCTCCCCGTGGTTCTCCCCTCTCTCCCCTGGTTCTCCCCTCTCTCCCATGGTTCTCCCCTCTCTCTCGTTGTTCGCCCCTCTCTCCCGTGGTTCTCCCCTCTCTCCCCTGGTTCTCCCCTCTCTCCCGTGGTTCTCCCCTCTCTCCCGTGGTTCTCCCCTCTCTCACCTGGTTCTCCGCCCTCTCCCGTGGTTCTCCGCACTCTCCTCTTGTTCTCCGCCCTCTCCCGTGGTTCTCCGCTCTGTCCCCTGGTTCTCCGCCCTCTCCCGTGGTTCTCCGCCCTCTCCCCTGGTTCTCCCCTCTCTCCCCTGGTTCTCCCCTCTCTCCCCTGGTTCTCCGCCCTCTCCCGTGGTTCTCCGCCCTCTCCCCTGGTTCTCCCCTCTCTCCCCTGGTTCTCCCCTCTCTCCCCTGGTTCTCCGCCCTCTTCCCGTGGTTCTCCGCACTCTCCCCTGGTTCTCCGCTCTCTCCCGTGGTTCTCCCCTCTCTCCCGTGGGTCTCCGCTCTCTCCCCTGGTTCTCCCCTCTCTCCCGTGGTTCTCCGCTCTCTCCCGTGGGTCTCCGCTCTCTCCCCTGGTTCTCCCCTCTCTCCCCTGGTTCTCCCCTCTCTCCCGTGGTTCTCCGCTCTCTCCCGTGGTTCTCCCCTCTCTCCCGCGGTTCTCCGCCCTCTCCCCTGGTTCTCCCCGTTCTCCCGTGGTTCTCCGCTCTCTCCCGTGGTTCTCCACCCTCTCCCGTGGTTCTCCCCTCTCTCCCGCGGTTCTCCGCTCTCTCCCCTGGTTCTCCCCTCTCTCCCGTGGTTCTCCGCTCTCTCCCCTGGTTCTCCCCTCTCTCCCGTGGTTCTCCGCTCTCACCCGTGGTTCTCCCCTCTCCCGTGGTTCTCCACTCTCTCCCGTGGTTCTCCCCTCTCCCGTGGTTCTCCGCCCTCTCCCGTGGTTCTCCCCGTTCTCCCGTGGTTCTCCCCTCCCTCCCCTGGTTCTCCCCTCTCTCCCGTGGTTCTCCCCTCTCCCGTGGTTCTCCGCTCTCTCCCGTGGTTCTCCCCTCTCTCCCCTGGTTCTCCCCTCTCTCCCATGGTTCTCCCCTCTCTCTCGTTGTTCGCCCCTCTCTCCCGTGGTTCTCCCCTCTCTCCCCTGGTTCTCCCCTCTCTCCCGTGGTTCTCCCCTCTCTCCCGTGGTTCTCCCCTCTCTCACCTGGTTCTCCGCCCTCTCCCGTGGTTCTCCGCACTCTCCCCTGGTTCTCCGCCCTCTCCCGTGGTTCTCCGCTCTGTCCCCTGGTTCTCCGCCCTCTCCCGTGGTTCTCCGCCCTCTCCCCTGGTTCTCCCCTCTCTCCCCTGGTTCTCCCCTCTCTCCCCTGGTTCTCCGCCCTCTCCCGTGGTTCTCCGCCCTCTCCCCTGGTTCTCCCCTCTCTCCCCTGGTTCTCCCCTCTCTCCCCTGGTTCTCCGCCCTCTCCCGTGGTTCTCCGCACTCTCCCCTGGTTCTCCGCTCTCTCCCGTGGTTCTCCCCTCTCTCCCGTGGGTCTCCGCTCTCTCCCCTGGTTCTCCCCTCTCTCCCGTGGTTCTCCGCTCTCTCCCGTGGGTCTCCGCTCTCTCCCCTGGTTCTCCCCTCTCTCCCCTGGTTCTCCCCTCTCTCCCGTGGTTCTCCGCTCTCTCCCGTGGTTCTCCCCTCTCTCCCGCGGTTCTCCGCCCTCTCCCCTGGTTCTCCCCGTTCTCCCGTGGTTCTCCGCTCTCTCCCGTGGTTCTCCACCCTCTCCCGTGGTTCTCCCCTCTCTCCTGCGGTTCTCCGCTCTCTCCCCTGGTTCTCCCCTCTCTCCCGTGGTTCTCCGCTCTCTCCCCTGGTTCTCCCCTCTCTCCCGTGGTTCTCCGCTCTCTCCCGTGGTTCTCCCCTCTCCGGTGGTTCTCCGCTCTCTCCCGTGGTTCTCCCCTCTCCCGTGGTTCTCCGCCCTCTCCCGTGGTTCTCCCCGTTCTCCCGTGGTTCTCCCCTCTCTCCCCTGGTTCTCCCCTCTCTCCCGTGGTTCTCCCCTCTCCCGTGGTTCTCCGCTCTCTCCCGTGGTTCTCCCCTCTCTCCCCTGGTTCTCCCCTCTCCCGTGGTTCTCCGCTCTCTCCCGTGGTTCTCCCCTCTCTCCCCTGGTTCTCCCCTCTCTCCCGTGGTTCTCCCCTCTCTCTCGTTGTTCGCCCCTCTCTCCCGTGGTTCTCCCCTCTCTCCCCTGGTTCTCCCCTCTCTCCCGTGGTTCTCCCCTCTCTCCCGTGGTTGTACCCTCTCTCACCTGGTTCTCCGCCCTCTCCCGTGGTTCTCCGCACTCTCCCCTGGTTCTCCGCCCTCTCCCGTGGTTCTCCGCTCTGTCCCCTGGTTCTCCGCCCTCTCCCGTGGTTCTCCGCCCTCTCCCCTGGTTCTCCCCTCTCTCCCCTGGTTCTCCCCTCTCTCCCCTGGTTCTCCGCCCTCTCCCGTGGTTCTCCGCACTCTCCCCTGGTTCTCCGCTCTCTCCCGTGGTTCTCTCCTCTCTCCCGTGGGTCTCCGCTCTCTCCCCTGGTTCTCCCCTCTCTCCCGTGGTTCTCCGCTCTCTCCCGTGGGTCTCCGCTCTCTCCCCTGGTTCTCCCCTCTCTCCCCTGGTTCTCCCCTCTCTCCCGTGGTTCTCCGCTCTCTCCCGTGGGTCTCCGCTCTCTCCCGTGGTTCTCCCCTCTCTACCCTGGTTCTCCCCTCTCTCCCCTGGTTCTCCCCTCTCTCCCGTGGGTCTCCGCTGTCTCCCCTGGTTCTCCCCTCTCTCCCGTGGTTCTCCGCTCTCTCCCGTGGTTCTCCCCGTTCTCCCGTGGTTCTCCCCTCTCTCCCGTCGGTCTCCGCCCTCTCCCGTGGTCCTCCCCTCTCTCCCGTCGTTCTCCCCTCTCTCCCCTGGTTCTCCGCCCTCTCCCGTGGTTCTCCCCTCTCTCCCGTGGTTCTCCCCTCTCTCCCCTGGTTCTCCCCGTTCTCCCGTGGTTCTCCCCTCTCCCGTGGTTCTCCCCTCTCTCCCATGGTTCTCCGCCCTCTCCCCTGGTTCTTCCCGTTCTCCCGTGGTTCTCCCCTCTCCCGTGGTTCTCCCCTCTCTCCCCTGGTTCTCCCCTCTCTCCCCTGGTTCTCCCCTCTCTCCCGTGGTTCTCCCCTCTCCCGTGGTTCTCCGCCCTCTCCCGTGGTTCTCCCCGTTCTCCCGTGGTTCTCCCCTCTCTCCCCTGGTTCTCCCCTCTCTCCCGTGGTTCTCCCCTCTCCCGTGGTTCTCCGCTCTCTCCCGTGGTTCTCCCCTCTCTCCCCTGGTTCTCCCCTCTCCCGTGGTTCTCCGCTCTCTCCCGTGGTTCTCCCCTCTCTCCCCTGGTTCTCCCCTCTCTCCCGTGGTTCTCCCCTCTCTCTCGTTGTTCGCCCCTCTCTCCCGTGGTTCTCCCCTCTCTCCCCTGGTTCTCCCCTCTCTCCCGTGGTTCTCCCCTCTCTCCCGTGGTTGTACCCTCTCTCACCTGGTTCTCCGCCCTCTCCCGTGGTTCTCCGCACTCTCCCCTGGTTCTCCGCCCTCTCCCGTGGTTCTCCGCTCTGTCCCCTGGTTCTCCGCCCTCTCCCGTGGTTCTCCGCCCTCTCCCCTGGTTCTCCCCTCTCTCCCCTGGTTCTCCCCTCTCTCCCCTGGTTCTCCGCCCTCTCCCGTGGTTCTCCGCACTCTCCCCTGGTTCTCCGCTCTCTCCCGTGGTTCTCTCCTCTCTCCCGTGGGTCTCCGCTCTCTCCCCTGGTTCTCCCCTCTCTCCCGTGGTTCTCCGCTCTCTCCCGTGGGTCTCCGCTCTCTCCCCTGGTTCTCCCCTCTCTCCCCTGGTTCTCCCCTCTCTCCCGTGGTTCTCCGCTCTCTCCCGTGGGTCTCCGCTCTCTCCCGTGGTTCTCCCCTCTCTACCCTGGTTCTCCCCTCTCTCCCCTGGTTCTCCCCTCTCTCCCGTGGGTCTCCGCTGTCTCCCCTGGTTCTCCCCTCTCTCCCGTGGTTCTCCGCTCTCTCCCGTGGTTCTCCCCGTTCTCCCGTGGTTCTCCCCTCTCTCCCGTCGGTCTCCGCCCTCTCCCGTGGTCCTCCCCTCTCTCCCGTCGTTCTCCCCTCTCTCCCCTGGTTCTCCGCCCTCTCCCGTGGTTCTCCCCTCTCTCCCGTGGTTCTCCCCTCTCTCCCCTGGTTCTCCCCGTTCTCCCGTGGTTCTCCCCTCTCCCGTGGTTCTCCCCTCTCTCCCCTGGTTCTCCGCCCTCTCCCCTGGTTCTTCCCGTTCTCCCGTGGTTCTCCCCTCTCCCGTGGTTCTCCCCTCTCTCCCCTGGTTCTCCCCTCTCTCCCCTGGTTCTCCCCTCTCTCCCGTGGTTCTCCCCTCTCTCCCGTGGTTCTCCCCTCTCTCCCCTGGTTCTCCCCTCTCTCTCGTGTTTCTCCCCTTTCTCACGTGGTTCACCACCCTCTCCCGTGGTTCTCCCCTCTCTCCCCTGGTTCTCCCCTCCCTCCCCTGGTTCTCCCCTCTCTCCCGTGGTTCTCCCCTCTCTCCCGTGGTTCTCCCCTCTCTCCCGTGGTTCTCCCCGTTCTCCCGTGGATCTCCGCCCTCTCCCGTGGTTCTCCCCTCTCTCCCCTGGTTCTCCGCCCTCTCCCATGGTTCTCCCCTCTCCCGTGGTTCTCCCCGTTGTCCCGTGGTTCTCCGCCCTCTCCCATGGTTCTCCCCTCTCCCGTGGTTCTCCCCGTTGTCCCGTGGTTCTCCGCTCTCTCCCCTGGTTCTCCCCTCTCTCCCGTGGTTCTCCGCTCTCTCCCGTGGGTCTCCGCTCTCTCCCCTGGTTCTCCCCTCTCTCCCCTGGTTCTCCCCTCTCTCCCGTGGTTCTCCGCTCTCTCCCGTGGGTCTCCGCTCTCTCCCGTGGTTCTCCCCTCTCTACCCTGGTTCTCCCCTCTCTCCCCTGGTTCTCCCCTCTCTCCCGTGGGTCTCCGCTCTCTCCCCTGGTTCTCCCCTCTCTCCCGTGGTTCTCCGCTCTCTCCCGTGGTTCTCCCCGTTCTCCCGTGGTTCTCCCCTCTCTCCCGTCGGTCTCCGCCCTCTCCCGTGGTCCTCCCCTCTCTCCCGTTGTTCTCCCCTCTCTCCCCTGGTTCTCCGCCCTCTCCCGTGGTTCTCCCCTCTCTCCCGTGGTTCTCCCCTCTCTCCCCTGGTTCTCCCCGTTCTCCCGTGGTTCTCCCCTCTCCCGTGGTTCTCCCCTCTCTCCCCTGGTTCTCCGCCCTCTCCCCTGGTTCTTCCCGTTCTCCCGTGGTTCTCCCCTCTCCCGTGGTTCTCCCCTCTCTCCCCTGGTTCTCCCCTCTCTCCCCTGGTTCTCCCCTCTCTCCCGTGGTTCTCCCCTCTCTCCCGTGGTTCTCCCCTCTCTCCCCTGGTTCTCCCCTCTCTCTCGTGTTTCTCCCCTTTCCCACGTGGTTCACCGCCCTCTCCCGTGGTTCTCCCCTCTCTCCCCTGGTTCTCCCCTCCCTCCCCTGGTTCTCCCCTCTCTCCCCTGGTTCTCCCCTCTCTCCCCTGGTTCTCCCCTCTCTCCCCTGGTTCTCCCCTCTCTCCCGTGGTTCTCCGCTCTCTCCCGTGGGTCTCCGCTCTCTCCCGTGGTTCTCCCCTCTCTACCCTGGTTCTCCCCTCTCTCCCCTGGTTCTCCCCTCTCTCCCGTGGGTCTCCGCTCTCTCCCCTGGTTCTCCCCTCTCTCCCGTGGTTCTCCGCTCTCTCCCGTGGTTCTCCCCGTTCTCCCGTGGTTCTCCCCTCTCTCCCGTCGGTCTCCGCCCTCTCCCGTGGTCCTCCCCTCTCTCCCGTCGTTCTCCCCTCTCTCCCCTGGTTCTCCGCCCTCTCCCGTGGTTCTCCCCTCTCTCCCGTGGTTCTCCCCTCTCTCCCCTGGTTCTCCCCGTTCTCCCGTGGTTCTCCCCTTTCTCACGTGGTTCACCGCCCTCTCCCGTGGTTCTCCCCTCTCTCCCCTGGTTCTCCCCTCCCTCCCCTGGTTCTCCCCTCTCTCCCCTGGTTCTCCCCTCTCTCCCCTGGTTCTCCCCTCTCTCCCCTGGTTCTCCCCTCTCTCCCGTGGTTCTCCCCTCTCTCCCGTGGTTCTCCGCTCTCTCCCGTGGGTCTCCGCTCTCTCCCCTGGTTCTCCCCTCTCTCCCCTGGTTCTCCCCTCTCTCCCGTGGTTCTCCGCTCTCTCCCGTGGGTCTCCGCTCTCTCCCGTGGTTCTCCCCTCTCTACCCTGGTTCTCCCCTCTCTCCCCTGGTTCTCCCCTCTCTCCCGTGGGTCTCCGCTCTCTCCCCTGGTTCTCCCCTCTCTCCCGTGGTTCTCCGCTCTCTCCCGTGGTTCTCCCCGTTCTCCCGTGGTTCTCCCCTCTCTCCCGTCGGTCTCCGCCCTCTCCCGTGGTCCTCCCCTCTCTCCCGTTGTTCTCCCCTCTCTCCCCTGGTTCTCCGCCCTCTCCCGTGGTTCTCCCCTCTCTCCCGTGGTTCTCCCCTCTCTCCCCTGGTTCTCCCCGTTCTCCCGTGGTTCTCCCCTCTCCCGTGGTTCTCCCCTCTCTCCCCTGGTTCTCCGCCCTCTCCCCTGGTTCTTCCCGTTCTCCCGTGGTTCTCCCCTCTCCCGTTGTTCTCCCCTCTCTCCCCTGGTTCTCCCCTCTCTCCCCTGGTTCTCCCCTCTCTCCCGTGGTTCTCCCCTCTCTCCCGTGGTTCTCCCCTCTCTCCCCTGGTTCTCCCCTCTCTCTCGTGTTTCTCCCCTTTCTCACGTGGTTCACCGCCCTCTCCCGTGGTTCTCCCCTCTCTCCCCTGGTTCTCCCCTCCCTCCCCTGGTTCTCCCCTCTCTCCCCTGGTTCTCCCCTCTCTCCCCTGGTTCTCCCCTCTCTCCCCTGGTTCTCCCCTCTCTCCCGTGGTTCTCCGCTCTCTCCCGTGGGTCTCCGCTCTCTCCCGTGGTTCTCCCCTCTCTACCCTGGTTCTCCCCTCTCTCCCCTGGTTCTCCCCTCTCTCCCGTGGGTCTCCGCTCTCTCCCCTGGTTCTCCCCTCTCTCCCGTGGTTCTCCGCTCTCTCCCGTGGTTCTCCCCGTTCTCCCGTGGTTCTCCCCTCTCTCCCGTCGGTCTCCGCCCTCTCCCGTGGTCCTCCCCTCTCTCCCGTCGTTCTCCCCTCTCTCCCCTGGTTCTCCGCCCTCTCCCGTGGTTCTCCCCTCTCTCCCGTGGTTCTCCCCTCTCTCCCCTGGTTCTCCCCGTTCTCCCGTGGTTCTCCCCTCTCCCGTGGTTCTCCCCTCTCTCCCCTGGTTCTCCGCCCTCTCCCCTGGTTCTTCCCGTTCTCCCGTGGTTCTCCCCTCTCCCGTGGTTCTCCCCTCTCTCCCCTGGTTCTCCCCTCTCTCCACTGGTTCTCCCCTCTCTCCCGTGGTTCTCCCCTCTCTCCCCTGGTTCTCCCCTCTCTCTCGTGTTTCTCCCCTTTCTCACGTGGTTCACCGCCCTCTCCCGTGGTTCTCCCCTCTCTCCCCTGGTTCTCCCCTCTCTCCCCTGGTTCTCCCCTCTCTCCCCTGGTTCTCCCCTCTCTCCCCTGGTTCTCCCCTCTCTCCCGTGGTTCTCCGCTCTCTCCCGTGGGTCTCCGCTCTCTCCCGTGGTTCTCCCCTCTCTACCCTGGTTCTCCCCTCTCTCCCCTGGCTCTCCCCTCTCTCCCGTGGGTCTCCGCTCTCTCCCCTGGTTCTCCCCTCTCTCCCGTGGTTCTCCGCTCTCTCCCGTGGTTCTCCCCGTTCTCCCGTGGTTCTCCCCTCTCTCCCGTCGGTCTCCGCCCTCTCCCGTGGTCCTCCCCTCTCTCCCGTCGTTCTCCCCTCTCTCCCCTGGTTCTCCGCCCTCTCCCGTGGTTCTCCCCTCTCTCCCGTGGTTCTCCCCTCTCTCCCCTGGTTCTCCCCGTTCTCCCGTGGTTCTCCCCTCTCCCGTGGTTCTCCCCTCTCTCCCCTGGTTCTCCGCCCTCTCCCCTGGTTCTTCCCGTTCTCCCGTGGTTCTCCCCTCTCCCGTGGTTCTCCCCACTCTCCCCTGGTTCTCCCCTCTCTCCCCTGGTTCTCCCCTCTCTCCCGTGGTTCTCCCCTCTCTCCCGTGGTTCTCCCCTCTCTCCCCTGGTTCTCCCCTCTCTCTCGTGTTTCTCCCCTTTCTCACGTGGTTCACCGCCCTCTCCCGTGGTTCTCCCCTCTCTCCCCTGGTTCTCCCCTCCCTCCCCTGGTTCTCCCCTCTCTCCCGTGGTTCTCCCCTCTCTCCCGTGGTTCTCCCCTCTCTCCCGTGGTTCTCCCCGTTCTCCCGTGGATCTCCGCCCTCTCCCGTGGTTCTCCCCTCTCTCCCCTGGTTCTCCGCCCTCTCCCATGGTTCTCCCCTCTCCCGTGGTTCTCCCCGTTGTCCCGTGGTTCTCCGCCCTCTCCCGTGGGTCTCCCCTCTCCCCTGGTTCTCCCCCCTCACCCGTGGTTCTCCCCTCTCTCCCCTGGTTCTCCCCTCCCTCCCGTGGTTCTCCGCCCTCTCCCTTGGTTCTCCCCTCTCTCCCGTGGTTCTCCGCCCTCTCCCCTGGTTCTCCGCCCTCTCCCCTGGTTCTCCCCGTTCTCGCGTGGTTCTCCGCTCTCTCCCGTGGTTCTCCGCCCTCTCCCGTGGTTCTCCCCCCTCTCCCGTGGTTCTCCCCTCTCTCCCGCGGTTCTCCGCTCTCCCGTGGTTCTCCGCTCTCTCCCGTGGTTCTCCCCTCTCTCCCGTGGTTCTCCCCTCTCTCCCGCGGTTCTACGCTCTCCCGTGGTTCTCCGCTCTCTCCCCTGGATCTACCCTCTCTCCCGCGGTTCTCCGCTCTCCCGTGGTTCTCCGCCCTCTCCCGTGGTTCTCCCCGTTCTCCCGTGGTTCTCCCCTCTCTCCCCTGGTTCTCCCCTCTCTCCCATGGTTCTCCCCTCTCTCCCCTGGTTCTCCCCTCTCTCCCGTGGTTCTCCCCTCTCCCGTGGTTCTCCGCTCTCTCCCGTGGTTCTCCCCTCTCTCCCCTGGTTCTCCCCTCTCTCCCGTGGTTCTCCCCTCTCTCTCGTGGTTCGCCCCTCTCTCCCGTGGTTCTCCCCTCTCTCCCCTGGTTCTCCCCTCTCTCCCCTGGTTCTCCCCTCTCTCCCCTGGTTCTCCCCTCTCTCCCCTGGTTCTCCCCTCTCTCTCGTGGTTCTCCCCGTTCTCCCGTGGATCTCCGCCCTCTCCCGTGGTTCTCCCCTCTCTCCCGTGGTTCTCCCCTCTCTCCCCTGGTTCTCCCCTCTCTCCCCTGGTTCTCCGCCCTCTCCCGTGGTTCTCCGCCCTCTCCCCTGGTTCTCCCCTCTCTCCCCTGGTTCTCCCCTCTCTCCCCTGGTTCTCCGCCCTCTCCCGTGGTTCTCCGCACTCTCCCCTGGTTCTCCGCTCTCTCCCGTGGTTCTCCCCTCTCTCCCGTGGGTCTCCGCTCTCTCCCCTGGTTCTCACCACTCTCCCGTGGTTCTCCGCTCTCTCCCGTGGGTCTCCGCTCTCTCCCCTGGTTCTCCCCTCTCTCCCGTGGTTCTCCGCTCTCTCCCGTGGTTCTCCCCTCTCTCCCGCGGTTCTCCACCCTCTCCCCTGGTTCTCCCCGTTCTCCCGTGGTTCTCCGCTCTCTCCCGTGGTTCTCCACCCTCTCCCGTGGTTCTCCCCTCTCTCCCGCGGTTCTCCGCTCTCTCCCCTGGTTCTCCCCTCTCTCCCGTGGTTCTCCGCTCTCTCCCCTGGTTCTCCCCTCTCTCCCGTGGTTCTCCGCTCTCTCCCGTGGTTCTCCCCTCTCCGGTGGTTCTCCGCTCTCTCCCGTGGTTCTCCCCTCTCCCGTGGTTCTCCGCCCTCTCCCGTGGTTCTCCCCGTTCTCCCGTGGTTCTCCCCGCTCTCCCCTGGTTCTCCCCTCTCTCCCGTGGTTCTCCCCTCTCCCGTGGTTCTCCGCTCTCTCCCGTGGTTCTCCCCTCTCTCCCCTGGTTCTCCCCTCTCTCCCGTGGTTCTCCCCTCTCTCTCGTTGTTCGCCCCTCTCTCCCGTGGTTCTCCCCTCTCTCCCCTGGTTCTCCCCTCTCTCCCGTGGTTCTCCCCTCTCTCCCGTGGTTCTACCTCTCTCACCTGGTTCTCCGCCCTCTCCCGTGGTTCTCCGCACTCTCCCCTGGTTCTCCGCCCTCTCCCGTGGTTCTCCGCTCTGTCCCCTGGTTCTCCCCTCTCTCCCGTGGGTCTCCGCTCTCTCCCGTGGTTCTCCCCGTTCTCCCGTGCTTCTCCGCTCTCTCCGGTGGGTCTCCACACTCTCCCGTGGTTCTCCGCTCTCTCCCGTGGGTCTCCGCTCTCTCCCCTGGTTCTCCCCTCTCTCCCGTGGGTCTCCGCTCTCTCCCCTGGTTCTCCCCTCTCTCCCCTGGTTCTCCCCTCTCTCCCGTGGTTCTCCCCTCTCTCCCGTGATTCTCCGCTCTCTCCCCTGGTTCTCCCCTCTCTCCCGTGGGTCTCTGCTCTCTCCCCTGGTTCTCCCCTCTCTCCCGTGGTTCTCCCCTCTCTCCCGTGGGTCTCCCCTCTCTCCCCTGGTTCTCCCCTCTCTCCCGTGGGTCTCCCCTCTCTCCCCTGGATCTCCCCTCTCTCCCGTGGGTCTCCGCTCTCTCCCCTGGTTCTCCCCTCTCTCCCGTGGGTCTCCGCTCTCTCCCCTGGTTCTCCCCTCTCTCCCGTGGGTCTCCGCACTCTCCCCTGGTTCTCCCCTCTCTCCCGTGGTTCTCCGCTCTCTCCCGTGGTTCTCCCCGTTCTCCCGTGGTTCTCCCCTCTCTCCCGTGGTTCTCCGCTCTCTACCGTGGTTCTCCCCTCTCTCCCGTGGTTCTCCCCTCTCTCCAGTGGGTCTCCGCTCTCTCCCCTGGTTCTCCCCTCTCTCCCGTGGGTCTCCGCCCTCTCCCGTGCGTCTCCCCTCTCTCCCGTGGGTCTCCCCCCTCTCCCGTGGTTCTCCCCTCTCTCCCCTGGTTCTCCGCCCTCTCCCGTGGTTCTCCCCTCTCTCCCGTGGTTCTCCCCTCTCTCCCCTGGTTCTCCGCCCTCTCCCGTGGTTCTCCCCTCCCTCCCCTGGTTCTCCGCCCTCTCCCGTGGTTCTCCCCTCTCTCCCGTGGTTCTCCCCTCTCTCCCGTGGTTCTCCCCTGGTTCTCCGCCCTCTCCCGTGGTTCTCCCCTCTCTCCCCTGGTTCTCCCCTCTCTCTCGTGGTTCTCCCCGTTCTCCCGTGGTTCTCCGCCCTCTCCCGTGGTTCTCCCCTCTCTCCCGTGGTTCTCCCCTCTCTCCGATGGTTCTCCCCTCTCTCCCCTGGTTCTCCCCTCTCTCCCGTGGTTCTCCCCTCTCTCCCGTGGTTCTCGCCGTTCTCCCGTGGTTCTCCGCCCTCTCCCGTGGTTCTCCCCTCTCTCCGCTGGTTCTCCGCCCTCTCCCGTGGTTCTCCCCTCTCTCCCCTGGTTCTCCCCTCTCTCCCCTGGTTCTCCCCTCTCTCCCCTGGTTCTCCCCTCTCTCCCGTGGGTCTCCGCTCTCTCTCCCCTGGTTCTCCCCTCTCTCCCGTGGTTCTCCCCTCTCTCCCGTGGTTCTCCCCTCTCTATCGTGGTTCTCCCCGTTGTCCCGTGGTTCTCCGCCCTCTCCCGTGGTTCTACCCTCTCTCCCGTGGTTCTCCCCCCTCTCCCGTGTTTCTCCCCTCTCTCCCCTGGTTCTCCCCTCTCTACCGTGGTTCTCCGCCCTCTCCCTTGGTTCTCCCCTCTCTCCCGTGGTTCTCCGCCCTCTCCCGTGGTTCTCCGCTCTCTCCCGTGGTTCTCCGCCCTCTCCCCTGGTTCTCCCCGTTCTCCCGTGGTTCTCCGCTCTCTCCCGTGGTTCTCCGCCCTCTCCCGTGGTTCTCCCCTCTCTCCCGCGGTTCTCCGCTCTCTCCCCTGGTTCTCCCCTCTCTCCCGTGGTTCTCCGCTCTCTCCCCGGTTCTCCCCTCTCTCCCGTGGTTCTCCGCTCTCTCCCGTGGTTCTCCCCTCTCCCGTGGTTCTCCGCCCTCTCCCGTGGTTCTCCCCGTTCTCCCGTGGTTCTCCCCTCTCTCCCCTGGTTCTCCCCTCTCTCCCGTGCTTCTCCCCTCTCCCGTGGTACTCCGCTCTCTCCCGTGGTTCTCCCCTCTCTCCCCTGTTTCTCCCCTCTCTCCCGTGGTTCTCCCCTCTCTCTCGTTGTTCGCCCCTCTCTCCCGTGGTTCTCCCCTCTCTCCCCTGGTTCTCCCCTCTCTCCCGTGGTTCTACCCTCTCTCACCTGGTTCTCCGCCCTCTCCCGTGGTTCTCCGCACTCTCCCCTGGTTCTCCGCCCTCTCCCGTGGTTCTCCGCTCTGTCCCCTGGTTCTCCGCCCTCTCCCGTGGTTCTCCGCCCTCTCTCCTGGTTCTCCCCTCTCTCCCCTGGTTCTCCCCTCTCTCCCCTGGTTCTCCGCCCTCTCCCGTGGGTCTCCGCTCTCTCCCCTGGTTCTCCGCTCTCTCCCGTGGTTCTCCCCTCTCTCCCGTCGGTCTCCGCTCTCTCCCCTGGTTCTCCCCTCTCTCCCGTGGTTCTCCGCTCTCTCCCGTGGGTCTCCGCTCTCTCCCCTGGTTCTCCCCTCTCTCCCGTGGTTCTCCGTTCTCCCGTGGGTCTCCGCTCTCTCCCCTGGCTCTCCACTCTTTCCCGTGGTTCTCCGCTCTCTCCCTGGGTCTCCGCTCTCTCCCCTGGTTCTCCCCTCTCTCCCGTGGGTCTCCGCTCTCTCCCCTGGTTCTCCCCTCTCTCCCGTGGTTCTCCCCTCTCTCCCGTGGTTCTCCGCTCTCTCCGTGGTTCTCCCCGTTCTCCTGTGGTTCTCCCCTCTCTCCCGTCGGTCTCCGCCCTCTCCCGTGGTCCTCCCCTCTCTCCCGTCGTTCTCCCCTCTCTCCCTGGTTCTCCGCCCTCTCCCGTGGTTCTCCCCTCTCTCCCGTGGTTCTCCCCTCTCTCCCCTGGTTCTCCCCGTTCTCCCGTGGTTCTCCCCTCTCCCGTGGTTCTCCCCTCTCTCCCCTGGTTCTCCCCTCTCTCCCCTGGTTCTCCGCCCTCTCCCGTGGTTCTCCCCTCTCTCCCGTGGTTCTCCCCTCTCTCCCGTGGTTCTCCCATCTCTCCCCTGGTTCTCCCCTCTCTCTCGTGTTTCTCCCCGTTCTCCCGTGGTTCACCGCCCTCTCCGTGGTTCTCCCCTCTCTCCCCTGGTTCTCCCCTCTCTCCCGTGGTTCTCCCCTCTCTCCCGTGGTTCTCCGCCCTCTCCCGTGGTTCTCCCCGTTCTCCCGTGGTTCTCCCCTCTCTCCCCTGGTTCTCCCCTCTCTCCCGTGGTTCTCCCCTCTCCGTGGTTCTCCGCTCTCTCCCGTGGTTCTCCCCTCTCTCCCTGGTTCTCCCCTCTCTCTCGTTGTTCGCCCCTCTCTCCCGTGGTTCTCCCCTCTCTCCCCTTGTTCTCCCCTCTCTCCCGTGGTTCTACCCTCTCTCACCTGGTTCTGCGCCCTCTCCCGTGATTCTCCGCACTCTCCCCTGGTTCTCCGCCCCCTCCCGTGGTTCTCCGCCCTCTCCCCTGGTTCTCCCCTCTCTCCCCTGGTTCTCCCCTCTCTCCCTGGTTCTCCGCCCTCTCCCGTGGGTCTCCGCTCTCTCCCCTGGTTCTCCCCTCTCTCCCGTGGTTCTCCGCTCTCTCCCGTGGGTCTCCGCTCTCTCCCCTGGTTCTCCCCTCTCTCCGTGTTCTCCGTTCTCCCGTGGGTCTCCGCTCTCTCCCCTGGTTCTCCACTCTTTCCCGTGGTTCTCCGCTCTCTCCCTGGGTCTCCGCTCTCTCCCCTGGTTCTCCCCTCTCTGTTGTGGGTCACCGCTCTCTCCCCTGGTTCTCCCCTCTCTCCGTGGTTCTCCCCCTCTCTCCCGTGGTTCTCCGCTCTCTCCCGTGGTTCTCCCCGTTCTCCCGTGGTTCTCCCCTCTCTCCCGTCGGTCTCCGCCCTCTCCCGTGGTCCTCCCCTCTCTTCCGTCGTTCTCCCCTCTCTCCCCTGGTTCTCCGCCCTCTCCCGTGGTTCTCCCCTCTCTCCCGTGGTTCTTCCCCTCTCTCCCCTGGTTCTCCCCGTTCTCCCGTGGTTCTCCCCTCTCCCGTGGTTCTCCCCTCTCCTCCCCTGGTTCTCCCCTCTCTCCCCTGGTTCTCCGCCCTCTCCCTGGTTCTCCCCTCTCTGCCCTGGTTCTCCCCCCGCTCCCGTGGTTCTCCCCTCCTCTCCGCGGTTCTCCGCTCTCCCGTGGTTCTCCCCTCTCTCCCGTGGTTCTCCCCTCTCTCCCCTGGTTCTCCGCCCTCTCCCGTGGTTCTCCCCTCTGCCGTGGTTCTCCCCTCTCTCCCGTGGGTCTCCCCTCTCCCGTGGTTCTCCCCTCTCTCCCCTGGTTCTCCGCCCTCTCCGTGGTTCTCCGCCCTCTCCCGTGGTTCTCCCCCCTCTCCCGTGGTTCTCCCCTCTCTCCCGCGGTTCTCCGCTCTCCCGTGGTTCTCCGCTCTCTCCCGTGGTTCTCCCCTCTCTCCCGTGGTTCTCCCCTCTCTCCCGCGGTTCTCCGCTCTCCCGTGGTTCTCCGCTCTCTCCCCTGGATCTCCCCTCTCTTCCGCGGTTCTCCGCTCTCCCGTGGTTCTCCGCTCTCTGCCGTGGTTCTCCGCCCTCTCCCGTGGTTCTCCCCGTTCTCCCGTGGTTCTCCCCTCTCTCCCGTGGTTCTCCCCTCTCTCCCGCGGTTCTCCGCAATCTGCCGTGGTTCTCCCCGTTCTCCCGTGGTTCTCCCCTCTCTTCCGTGGTTCCCCCTCTCTCCCGTGGTTCTCCGCTCTCTGCCGTGGTTCTCCGCTCTCTCCCGTGGTTCTCCCGTTCTCTCCGTGGTTCTCCCCTCTCTCCCGTGGTTCTCCCCCTCTCTCCCGTGGTTCTCCCCTCTCTCCCGCGGTTCTCCGCTCTCCCGTGGTTCTCCCCTCTCTCCCCTGGTTCTCCGCCCTCTCCCGTGGTTCTCCCCTCTCCCGTGGTTCTCCGCCCTCTCCGTAGGTCTCCCCTCTCTCCCGTGGGTCTCCCCTCTCTCCCGTGGGTCTCCGCCCTCTCCCGTAGGTCTCCCCTCTCTCCCGTGGGTCTCCCCTCTCTCCCGTGGGTCTCCCCTCTCCCGTGGTTCTCCCCTCTCTCCGTGGGTCTCCGCCCTCTCCCGTGGTTCTCCCCTCTCTCCCGTGGTTCTCCGCTCTCTCCCGTGGTTCTCCCCTCTCTCCCGTGGTTCTCCCCTCTCTCCCCTGGTTCTCCCCTCTCTCCCCTGGTTCTCCGCCCCTCTCCCGTGGTTCTCCCCTCTCTCCCGTGGTTCTCCCCTCTCTCCCGTGGTTCTCCCCTCTCTCCCGTGGTTCTCCCCTCTCTCCCTGGTTCTCCGCCCTCTCCCGTGGTTCTCCCCTCTCTCCGTGGTTCTCCCCTCTCTCCCCTGGTTCTCCGCCCTCTCCCGTGGTTCTCCCCTCTTCCCTGGTTCTCCGCCCTCTCCGTGGTTCTCCCCTCTCTCCGTGGTTCTCCCTCTCTCCCCTGGTTCTCCGCCCTCTCCCGTGGTTCTCCCCTCTCTCCCGTGGTTCTCCCCTCTCTCCCCCCTGGTTCTCCCCTCTCTCTCGTGGTTCTCCCCGTTCTCCCGTGGTTCTCCGCCCTCTCCCGTGGTTCTCCCCTCTCTCCCGTGGTTCTCCCCTCTCTCCCGTGGTTCTCCCCTCTCTCCCCTGGTTCTCCCCTCTCTCCCCTGGTTCTCCCCTCTCTCCCGTGGTTCTCCCCTCTCCCGTGGTTCTCCGCCCTCCCCGTGGTTCTCCCCTCTCTCCCGTGGTTCTCCCCTCTCTCCCGTGGTTCTCCCCTCTCTCCCCTGGTTCTCCGCTCTCCTCCCCTGGTTCTCCGCCCTCTCCCGTGGTTCTCCCCTCTCTCCCGTGGTTCTCCCCTCTCTCCCCTGGTTCTCCCCTCTCTCTCGTGGTTCTCCCCGTTCTCCCGTGGTTCTCCCCTCTCTCCCCTGGTTCTCCGCCCTCTCCCGTGGTTCTCCCCCTCTCTCCCGTGGTTCTCCCCTCTCTCCCCTGGTTCTCCGCCCTCTCCCGTGGTTCTCCCCTCTCTCCCCTGGTTCTCCGCCCTCTCCCGTGGTTCTCCCCTCTCTCCCGTGGTTCTCCCCTCTCTCCCCTGGTTCTCCGCCCTCTCCCGTGGTTCTCCCCTCTCTCCCGTGGTTCTCCCCTCTCTCCCCTGGTTCTCCCCTCTCTCTCGTGGTTCTCCCCGTTCTCCCGTGGTTCTCCGCCTCTCCCGTGGTTCTCCCCTCTCTCCCGTGGTTCTCTCCTCTCTCCCGTGGTTCTCCCCTCTCTCCCCTGGTTCTCCCCTCTCTCCCCTGGTTCTCCCCTCTCTCCCGTGGTTCTCCCCTCTCCCGTGGTTCTCCGCCCTCTCCCGTGGTTCTCCCCCTCTCTCCCGTGGTTCTCCCCTCTCTCCCCTGGTTCTCCGCTCTCTCCCCTGGTTCTCCCCTCTCTCCCGTGGTTCTCCCCTCTCTCCCGTGGTTCTCACCGTTCTCCCGTGGTTCTCCGCCCTCTCCCGTGGTTCTCCCCTCTCTCCGCTGGTTCTCCGCCCTCTCCCGTGGTTCTCCCCTCTCTCCCCTGGTTCTCCCCTCTCTCCCGTGGGTCTCCGCTCTCTCTCCCCTGGTTCTCCCCTCTCTCCGTGGTTCTCCCCTCTCTCCTGTGGTTCTCTCCTCTCTCCGTGGTTCTCCCCTCTCTCCCGTGGTTCTCCCCGTTGTCCGCGGTTCTCCGCCCTCTCCCGTGGTTCTACCCTCTCTCCCGTGGTTCTCCCCCTCTCCCGTGTTTCTCCCCTCTCTCCCTGGTTCTCCCCTCTCTACCGTGGTTCTCCGCCCTCTCCCTTGGTTCTCCCCCTCTCTCCCGTGGTTCTCCGCCCTCTCCCGTGGTTCTCCGCTCTCTCCCGTGGTTCTCCGCCCTCTCCCGTGGTTCTCCCCTCTCTCCCGCGGTTCTCCGCTCTCTCCCCTGGTTCTCCCCTCTCTCCCGTGGTTCTCCGCTCTCTCCCCTGGTTCTCCCCCTCTCTCCCCTGGTTCTCCCCTCTCTCCCCTGGTTCTCCCCCTCTCTCCCGTGGTTCTCCCCTCTCCCGTGGTTCTCCGCCCTCTCCCGTGGTTCTCCCCTCTCTCCCGTGGTTCTCCCCTCTCTCCCCTGGTTCTCCGCTCTCTCCCCTGGTTCTCCCTCTCTCCCGTGGTTCTCCCTCTCTCCCGTGGTTCTCACCGTTCTCCCGTGGTTCTCCGCCCTCTCCCGTGGTTCTCCCCTCTCTCCGCTGGTTCTCCGCCCTCTCCCGTGGTTCTCCCCTCTCTCCCCTGGTTCTCCCCTCTCTCCCGTGGGTCTCCGCTCTCTCTCCCCTGGTTCTCCCCTCTCTCCCGTGGTCTCTCCCCTCTCTCCTGTGGTTCTCTCCTCTCTCCCGTGGTTCTCCCCTCTCTCCCGTGGTTCTCCCCGTTGTCCCGCGGTTCTCCGCCCTCTCCCGTGGTTCTACCCTCTCTCCCGTGGTTCTCCCCCCTCTCCCGTGTTTCTCCCCTCTCTCCCCTGGTTCTCCCCTCTCTACCGTGGTTCTCCGCCCTCTCCCTTGGTTCTCCCCTCTCTCCCTGGTTCTCCGCCCTCTCCGTGGTTCTCCGCTCTCTCCCGTGGTTCTCCGCCCTCTCCGTGGTTCTCCCCTCTCTCCCGCGGTTCTCCGCTCTCTCTCCCTGGTTCTCCCCCTCTCTCCCGTGGTTCTCCGCTCTCTCCCCTGGTTCTCCCCTCTCTCCCGTGGTTCTCCGCTCTCACCCGTGGTTCTCCCCTCTCCCGTGGTTCTCCACTCTCTCCCGTGGTTCTCCCCTCTCCCGTGGTTCTCCGCCCTCTCCCGTGGTTCTCCCCGTTCTCCCGTGGTTCTCCCCTCCCTCCCCTGGTTCTCCCCTCTCTCCCGTGGTTCTCCCCTCTCCCGTGGTTCTCCGCTCTCTCCCGTGGTTCTCCCCTCTCTCCCCTGGTTCTCCCCTCTCTCCCATGGTTCTCCCCTCTCTCTCGTTGTTCGCCCCTCTCTCCCGTGGTTCTCCCCTCTCTCCCCTGGTTCTCCCCTCTCTCCCGTGGTTCTCCCCTCTCTCCCGTGGTTCTCCCCTCTCTCACCTGGTTCTCCGCCCTCTCCCGTGGTTCTCCGCACTCTCCCCTGGTTCTCCGCCCTCTCCCGTGGTTCTCCGCTCTGTCCCCTGGTTCTCCGCCCTCTCCCGTGGTTCTCCGCCCTCTCCCCCTGGTTCTCCCCCTCTCTCCCTGGTTCTCCCTTCTCTCCCCTGGTTCTCCGCCCTCTCCGTGGTTCTCCGCCCTCTCCCCTGGTTCTCCCCTCTCTCCCCTGGTTCTCCCCTCTCTCCCCTGGTTCTCCGCCCTCTGCCGTGGTTCTCCGCACTCTCCCCTGGTTCTCCGCTCTCTCCCGTGGTTCTCCCCTCTCTCCCGTGGGTCTCCGCTCTCTCCCCTGGTTCTCCCCTCTCTCCCGTGGTTCTCCGCTCTCTCCCGTGGGTCTCCGCTCTCTCCCCTGGTTCTCCCCTCTCTCCCCTGGTTCTCCCCTCTCTCCCGTGGTTCTCCGCTCTCTCCCGTGGTTCTCCCCTACCTCCCGCGGTTCTCCGCCCTCTCCCCTGGTTCTCCCCGTTCTCCCGTGGTTCTCCGCTCTCTCCCGTGGTTCTCCACCCTCTCCCGTGGTTCTCCCCTCTCTCCGCGGTTCTCCGCTCTCTCCCCTGGTTCTCCCCTCTCTCCCGTGGTTCTCCGCTCTCTCCCCCTGGTTCTCCCCTCTCTCCCGTGGTTCTCCGCTCTCTCCCGTGGTTCTCCCCTCTCCGGTGGTTCTCCGCTCTCTCCCGTGGTTCTCCCCTCTCCGTGGTTCTCCCCTCTCTCCCCTGGTTCTCCCCTCTCCTCCCGTGGTTCTCCCCTCTCTCCCGTGGTTCTCCCCTCTCTCCCCTGGTTCTCCCCTCTCTCTCGTGTTTCTCCCCTTTCTCACGTGGTTCACCGCCCTCTCCCGTGGTTCTCCCCTCTCTCCCCTGGTTCTCCCCCTCCCTCCCCTGGTTCTCCCCTCTCTCCCGTGGTTCTCCCCTCTCTCCCGTGGTTCTCCCCTCTCTCCCGTGGTTCTCCCCTCTCTCACCTGGTTCTCCGCCCTCTCCCGTGGTTCTCCGCACTCTCCCCTGGTTCTCCGCCCTCTCCCGTGGTTCTCCGCTCTGTCCCCTGGTTCTCCGCCCTCTCCCGTGGTTCTCCGCCCTCTCCCCTGGTTCTCCCCTCTCTCCCCTGGTTCTCCCCTCTCTCCCCTGGTTCTCCGCCCTCTCCCGTGGTTCTCCGCACTCTCCCCTGGTTCTCCGCTCTCTCCCGTGGTTCTCTCTCTCTCCCGTGGGTCTCCGCTCTCTCCCCTGGTTCTCCCCTCTCTCCCGTGGTTCTCCGCTCTCTCCCGTGGGTCTCCGCTCTCTCCCCTGGTTCTCCCCTCTCTCCCCTGGTTCTCCCCTCTCTCCCGTGGTTCTCCGCTCTCTCCCGTGGGTCTCCGCTCTCTCCCGTGGTTCTCCCCTCTCTACCCTGGTTCTCCCCTCTCTCCCCTGGTTCTCCCCTCTCTCCCGTGGGTCTCCGCTCTCTCCCCTGGTTCTCCCCCTCTCTCCCGTGGTTCTCCGCTCTCTCCCGTGGTTCTCCCCGTTCTCCCGTGGTTCTCCCTCTCTCCCGTCGGTCTCCGCCCTCTCCCGTGGTCCTCCCCTCTCTCCCGTCGTTCTCCCCTCTCTCCCCTGGTTCTCCGCCCTCTCCCGTGGTTCTCCCCTCTCTCCCGTGGTTCTCCCCTCTCTCCCCTGGTTCTCCCCGTTCTCCCGTGGTTCTCCCCTCTCCCGTGGTTCTCCCCTCTCTCCCCTGGTTCTCCGCCCTCTCCCCTGGTTCTTCCCGTTCTCCCGTGGTTCTCCCCTCTCCCGTGGTTCTCCCCTCTCTCCCCTGGTTCTCCCCCTCTCTCCCCTGGTTCTCCCCTCTCTCCCGTGGTCTCCCCTCTCTCCCGTGGTTCTCCCCTCTCTCCCCTGGTTCTCCCCTCTCTCTCGTGTTTCTCCCCTTTCTCACGTGGTTCACCGCCCTCTCCCGTGGTTCTCCCCTCTCTCCCCTGGTTCTCCCCTCCCTCCCCTGGTTCTCCCCTCTCTCCCGTGGTTCTCCCCTCTCTCCCGTGGTTCTCCCCTCTCTCCCGTGGTTCTCCCCGTTCTCCCGTGGATCTCCGCCCTCTTCCCGTGGTTCTCCCCTCTCTCCCTGGTTCTCCGCCCTCTCCCATGGTTCTCCCCTCTCCCGTGGTTCTCCCCGTTGTCCCGTGGTTCTCCGCCCTCTCCCGTGGGTCTCCCCTCTCCCCTGGTTCTCCCCCCTCACCCGTGGTTCTCCCCTCTCTCCCCTGGTTCTCCCCTCCCTCCCGTGGTTCTCCGCCCTCTCCCTTGGTTCTCCCCTCTCTCCCGTGGTTCTCCGCCCTGTCCCCTGGTTCTCCGCCCTCTCCCCTGGTTCTCCCCGTTCTCGCGTGGTTCTCCGCTCTCTTCCGTGGTTCTCCGCCCTCTCCCGTGGTTCTCCCCCCTCTCCCGTGGTTCTCCCCTCTCTCCCGCGGTTCTCCGCTCTCCCGTGGTTCTCCGCTCTCTCCCGTGGTTCTCCCCTCTCTCCCGCGGTTCTACGCTCTCCCGTGGTTCTCCGCTCTCTCCCCTGGATCTCCCTCTCTCCCGCGGTTCTCCGCTCTCCCGTGGTTCTCCGCCCTCTCCCGTGGTTCTCCCCGATCTCCCGTGCTTCTCCCCTCTCTCCCCTGGTTCTCCCCTCTCTCCCATGGTTCTCCCCTCTCTCCCCTGGTTCTCCCCCTCTCTCCGTGGTTCTCCCCTCTCCCGTGGTTCGCCCCCTCTCTCCCGTGGTTCTCCCCTCTCTCCCCTGGTTCTCCCCTCTCTCCCCTGGTTCTCCCCTGTCTCCCCTGGTTCTCCCCTCTCTCTCGTGGTTCTCCCCCGTTCTCCCGTGGATCTCCGCCCTCTCCCGTGGTTCTCCCCTCTCTCCCGTGGTTCTCCCCTCTCTCCCGTGGTTCTCCCCTCTCTCCCCTGGTTCTCCCCTCTCTCCCCTGGTTCTCCGCCCTCTCCCGTGGTTCTCCGCCCTCTCCCCTGGTTCTCCCCTCTCTCCCCTGGTTCTCCCCTCTCTCCCCTGGTTCTCCGCCCTCTCCCGTGGTTCTCCGCACACTCCCCTGGTTCTCCGCTCTCTCCCGTGGTTCTCCCCTCTCTCCCGTGGGTCTCCGCTCTCTCCCCTGGTTCTCACCTCTCTCCCGTGGTTCTCCGCTCTCTCCCGTGGGTCTCCGCTCTCTCCCCTGTTCTCCCCTCTCTCCCCTGGTTCTCCCCTCTCTCCCGTGGTTCTCCGCTCTCTCCCGTGGTTCTCCCCTCTCTCCGCGGTTCTCCACCCTCTCCCCTGGTTCTCCCGTTCTCCCGA